>NW_025539401.1:0-13142 GCF_020615455.1 Coregonus clupeaformis
CTTAGGATGCCATCCACACCACTGACTCATACTCCCACTAACACACTAATTACCATATCACGACACTCTAATTACCATATCACGACAGCAGATACTAACGAACAACAGAGAAACACAGATATTTGCATTCATGTACCAGCATCTCACACACACAGTACACTGATTAGGCAGGTTACACTTGTCTATAGGTCTCTGTCTCTCTCTCTATTTCTCTCTCTCTCTCTCTCTCTCTCTCGTCTCTCTCTCTCTCTCTCTCTGCGCTCTCTGACTCTCTCTCTCTCTCTCTCTCTCTCTCTCTCTCTCTCTCTCTCTCTCTCTCGCTCTCTCTCTCTCTCTCGCTCTCTCGCTCTCTCTCTCTATATCTCGTTTTTCTCTCTCTCTCTATCTCTCTCTCTTCTCGCTCTCTCTTGCTCTCTCTGTCTCTCTCTATCTCTCTCCTCTTTTCTTCGTCTCTCTGTTTTATATATTGTTTCTCGATCTCTCTACCGTTTTTGTCTCTCTCTCTCGCTCTCTCTCTCTCTCTATCTCTCTGTTTTTCTCTCTCTCTCTCTCGCTTCTTTTCTCTTTCTTCTCTCTCTCTCCTCTCTCTCTCTCTCTCTCTCTCTCTCTCTCTCTCTCTCTCTCTCTCTCTCTCTCTCTCTCTCTCTCTCTCTCTCTCTCTCTCTCTCTCTCTCTGCTCTCTCTCTCTCTCTCTCAGCTGCATCTTACTGCTGAAGCTAAGGCAGAGTTGGTAAAACTGGATGGGAGAGACCAGATGCTGCTGGAAATGGAGATGGAGGGCCAGTAGGAGGCACTCTTTGACTCTCTGTGTTTCACTATAGATCCCATGGCATTTATCGTAAGGGTAGGGGTGTTAACCCCGGGTGTCCTGGCTAAATTCTCAATCGGGCTCCTCATGCCATCATACCTAATCATCCCCAGCTTCCAATTGGCTCATTCATCCCCCTCTCTCCTGTAACTATTCCCCAGGTCGTTGCTGTAAAATGAGAACGTGTTCTCAGTCAACTTACCTGGTGAAATAAGGGTTAAAAAAAAGAAATACAATAAAACACTCTCACTCTACATTTCCCCTCTGTCTTTTTATAGCTGCACGTTATGGATTTTCCTTCAGTCACAGAGAGCTCAGGGCCTGGTTCAGCCTGCACACACCACACACACACACACACACACACACACACACACACACACACACACACACACACACACACACACACACACACACACACACACACACACACACACACACACACACACACACACACACACACACACACACACACACACACACACACACACACACACACACACACACACACACACACACACCACACACACACAAACACACACACACACCACACACCACACACACACACACACAAACACAAACACCACACACACACACACACACACACACACACACACACACACACACACACACACACACACACCACACACACACACACACACACACACACACACACACACACACCACACACACACACACACACACACACACAAACACAAACACAAACACACCCACGCCCAGTCCAGCATGGTGATATCCTCTAATTCATCCTGTGTGTCCCCTCTTCCCTTCCCCTCTTCCCTTCCCCTCTTCCCTTCCCCTCTTCCCTTCCCCTCTTCCCTTCCCCTCTTCCCCCCTTCCCTTCCCACCCTCCCTCCTTCTCTTTTCTACTCTCCTCTTTTTGAGTTAACACTTGGTCACGGGGCGGCAGGTAGCTTAGTGGTTAAGAGCATTGTGCCAGTAACCGGAAGGTCGCTGGTTCTAATCCCCGAGCCGACTAGGTGAAAAATCTGTCGGATGTGACCTTGAGCAAGGCGCTTTAACCCTAATTGCTCCTGTAAGCTCGCTGGACAAGAGCGTCTGCTAAATGACTAAAAGTCAAAATGTCATTTCCCTTCTTCAACCCTAGTCTTCTCTTTTTTTTTTTGAGTTAACACTGGGTCATTTCCCCCTAATCTTCTCTTTTTGAGTTAACACTGGGTCATTTTCCCCTAGTCTTTCTTTTAGTTAACACTGGGTGATTTCCCCCTAGTCTTCTCTTTTTGAGTTAACACTGGGTGATTTCCCCCTAGTCTTCTCTTTTGACTTAACACTGGGTGATTATTCCCCCTAGTCTTCTCTTTTGACTTAACACTGGGTGATTTCCCCCTAGTCTTCTCTTTTTGACTTAACACTGGGTGATTTCCCCCCTAGTCTTCTCTTTTTGACTTAACACTGGGTGATTTCCCCCTAGTCTCTCTTTTTGACTTAACACTGGGTGATTTTACCCCCCTAGTCTTCTCTTTTGACTTAACACTGGGTGATTTCCCCCTAGTCTTCTCTTTTGATTAACACTGGGTGATTTCCCCCCTAGTCTTCTCTTTTTGACTTAACACTGGGTGATTACCCCCCTAGTCTTCTCTTTTTGACTTAACACTGGGTGATTTCCCCCCTAGTCTTCTCTTTTTGACTTAACACTGGGTGATTTCCCCCCTAGTCTTCTCTTTTTACATTTTAAATATTACATATTTGGTCATTTAGCAGACGCTCTTATCCAGAGCGACTTACAAGGCCGCCACCCTGCCAGGCCAGCCATAGCCAGTGGGATAACCACTTTACAATTTGGACTTAACACTGGGTGATTTCCCCCCTAGTCTTCTCTTTTTGACTTAACACTGGGTGATTTCCCCCTAGTCTTCTCTTTTTGACTTAACACTGGGTCATTTCCCCCCTAGTCTTCAGGTTTGGGAATGTTGACCAAAGCTCTTCCATCCATCCCTCCCCCTCCCTCCCTGCATCCCTCTCTCTTCCTCTCCTCTTCTTCTTACGCATCCCTCTCTCCTCACTCATAATGATCTAGCTCTTCCTCTCCTTCTTCCCTCCCTCCCCTTCCTCCCTCCCTCCCTCCCCCTCTCCCCTCCCTCTCCTTCCTCCCTCCCTCCCCTCCCCCCCCCCCCCCTCCTTCCTCCCTCCCTCCCCCTCTCCCTCGGCTATCAGCAGGCTCTGAGGACTATATTAAATCCCAGTGTTGTGTAGAGAGTAACAGATGAGGCCTGGCCTGCTGCTCCGCTGCTCCGCTGCTCTGAGCTCTGGGGATACCTGATTGATTCTGCCCAACTAACCGTCACCGCCCCCAGCCTCAGTCCCATATCACACACAGACGTAAATACACACACATGCATACAAAGAAAGGACTTACAGGCAACTTTACAACAACAGCTTTACTCTGTGTTGTTTCTCTACACAGTTCAATGTATATCCCTTAAAGCTACTGAGGTTTCATGGTGTGTGTGTGTGTGCGTGTGTGTGTGCGTGTATGTGTGTGTGTGTGTGTGTGTGTGTGTGTGTGTGTGTGTGCGTGCGTGCATCTGTGTGTGTGTGTGTGTGTGTGTGTGGTGTGTGTGTGCTCTGTGTGTGTGTGTGTGTGTGTGTGTGTGTGTGTGTGTGTGTGTGTGTGTGTGTGTGTGTGTGCATGTGTGTGTGTGTGTGTGTGTGTGTGTGTGTGTGTGTGTGTGTGTGTGTGTGTGTGTGTGTGTGTGTGTGTGTGTGTGTGCATGTGTGTGTGTGTGTCTTCTTGTCGAGGAGGGAGGATGGGAAATTGAGCGAGCGGCAGGTGTCACACCGTTCAAGGCTTTAGAGGGAAGCTACATAGACTGTGATGTCACCAAGCTCTCTCTGTGATGTCAGAGCACGTTGTAAACGTGTCTCCCCTGTCTCTTCTGTCTGATCCATGGAGTGACACTGGGATACTATTCATACAGCCAATAAATATTTAAAGCCAGACATTCAGAATGACTTTAAGGAAAACTGAGAGTGCATCCCAAACGCCCCTATTCCCTGGATAGTAGTTTCCTGCCTATGGCCCGCCCCTATTCCCTGGATAGTAGTTCCCTGCCAGGCCCGCCCCATTCCCTGGATAGTAGTTCCTGCCTATGGCCCGCTCCCTATTCCTGGATAGTAGTTCCCTGCCTATGGCCCGCCCCCTATTCCCTGGATAGTAGTTTCCTGCCTATGGCCCGCCCCTATTCCCTGGATAGTAGTTCCCTGCCTATGGCCCGCCCCCTATTCCTGGATAGTAGTTCCCTGCCTATGGCCGCCCCTATTCCTGGATAGTAGTTCCCTGCCTATGGCCCGCCCCTATTCCCTGGATAGTAGTTCCCTGCCTATGGCCCGCCCCCCTATTCCCTGGATAGTAGTTCCCTGCCTATGGCCCGCCCCCTATTCCCTGCCCATGGGCCCTTGTCAAAAGTAGCACACTATGTAGGGAGAAACGCTGAGGAGGCTGTAGCTGGAAATGTGTCACTCTCAGACCCAGTCTACTTTAAGTTCAAACAGAAAGAGTGTAGAGACTAAAATAACTGTGAGGTTTGACATAGAGAGAGAGACAGAACCACCCTGGAGAGAGGAGGCCATCTTAACACAGGATGAAATGATAACTCACACAGAGAGAGTTCAGAGTAGACTGGTAAGACACTCTGTGAGGGATATCTTCAATGGCCCTTTCTTCCCTGAGCTCTATAGTCTAGTTAGTTCCACTGCTTTTTGTAGCATTCCCCTCTAATCAGGGACTGATTTAGACCTGGGACACCAGATGGACGCAATTAATGATTTTACATTTACAGTCATTTAGCAGACGCTCTTATCCAGAGCGACTTACAGTTAGTGAGTGCATACATTTTCATACTGGTCCCCCGTGGGAAACGAACCCACAACCCACGCCATGCTCTACCAACTGAGCTAAAGGGGACTGTAGGTAGAACAGAAAAGCAGCAGGCTTCAGACCTCGCAGGGTAAGAGCTGAATACCCATTGGTCTAGACTCTAGAGGATGATGATAGAACTAGAATTGTTAGATTTGACATTCTAATTTGAATCATTATTCTGTGTCTTTGTCCTTTCTTGTAAAACTGTTTCCATGGCGACACACCTCCTCTAAGCTTTGATAGGAGATCCAGCAGGCAGATGGGATGGATCACAGGGACACAATAGGGCAGATGAGTGTTTGTGCCTCGTCTGGTCCATACAGACAACCGTTAGGCCCGGTTAGTCATATAATCGCTCAACCATATTTGCTCTATCCTGTCTGAACAACTAACAATATGAGTATCAATATATGGACTATGATGAACTGATAAACTAAAAAAAAAACGATTTGAGACAATTGTTGTTGATGTAAAAAGGGCTTTGTAAATAAATGTTGATTGATTAATGATAAAAGGCCATATTTTCTCTCGTCTTGTCCTCTCAAGTTACAAAGGGTCTTGTTCACCTCTAATAACGTTGTTGCATTTAAAATGGATTAGATGTTTTGTCACTCTGATAAAATGGCCTCTGGTCCCCGTCTCCCACACTCTATTTCCTCTCTAAATGAAAAAATGTTTCTCAAAACAAGAACGGGTCACGGCACATGAACGCCTGGTGGTCACATCTTAAATTGATCATTTTAACACGCTCATAATCGGAGGCTAAACACCATGCAGTCTTCCAAATGGAACTCTATCTCTATTTATGCACTACTTTTCATCAGGACCCACTGGGCTCTGGTCAACAGTAGTGCACTATGTAGGGAATAGGGTGCCATTTGGGATGCTAACCTTAACACCATGCATTTGTCACAGTGCTGAGCTGAGGTCAGGAGAAGCCTTGATGTTATCCCTGTTGGCCCTCCTGCCCTGCGCCACACCTAATATAGGCAACATGTCATTGTGTCAAAAGCCTGGCGCTCTGTTAGAATTACAACAAGCACTGATCTGTCAAGAGGAACAAAGACCGTGAAGAATAAAGATGTACCATAATTGGACAAGACCTCTGTAATTTCCACCTAAGTGGCATTGTGTATCATTAGATTATGCCTGACGCTAGCAACAGGGAATGGCAAAAGCTACCGCATACAGGGAATGTGTATCATTAGATTATGCCTACTACCTAGCATACAGGGAATGTGTTCATTAGATTATGCCTGACTACCTAGCATACAGGGAATGTGTATCATTAGATTATGCCTACTACCCAGCATACAGGGAATGTATCATTAGATTATGCCTGACTGCCTAGCATACAGGGAATGTGTATCATTAGATTATGACTACTCCCTAGCATACAGGGAATGTGTATCACTAGATTATGCCTGACTACCTAGCATACAGGGAATGGGTATCATTAGATTATGCCTGACTGCCTAGCATACAGGGAATGTGTATCATTAGATTATGCCTGACTACCTAGCATACAGGGAATGTGTATCATTAGATTATGCCTACTACCTAGCATACAGGGAATGTGTATCATTAGATTATGCCTGACTACCTAGCATACAGGGAATGTGTATCATTAGATTATGCCTGACTACCTAGCATACAGGGAATGTGTATCATTAGATTATGCCTGACTACCTAGCATACAGGGAATGTGTATCATTAGATTATGCCTACTACCTAGCATACAGGGAATGTATCATTAGATTATGCCTGACTACCTAGCATACATGGAATGTGTATCATTAGATTATGCCGACTACCTAGAATACAGGTAATGTGTATCATTAGATTATGCCTGACTACCTAGCATACAGGGAATGTGTATCATTAGATTATGCCTACTACCTAGCATACAGGAATGTGTATCATTAGATTATGCCTACTACCTAGTATACAGGGAATGTGTATCATTAGATTATGCCTGACTACCTAGCATACAGGGAATGTGTATCATTAGATTATGCCTACTACCTAGCATACAGGGAATGTGTATCATTAGATTATGCCTACTACCTAGCATACAGGGAATGTGTATCATTAGATTATGCCTACTACCTAGCATACAGGGAATGTGTATCATTAGATTGTGCCTGACTACCTAGCATACAGGGAATGTGTATCATTAGATTATGCCTGACTACCTAGCATACAGGGAATGTGTATCACTAGATTATGCCTGACTACCTAGCATACAGGGAATGGGTATCATTAGATTATGCCTGACTGCCTAGCATACAGGGAATGTGTATCATTAGATTATGCCTGACTACCTAGCATACAGGGAATGTGTATCATTAGATTATGCCTACTACCTAGCATACAGGGAATGTGTATCATTAGATTATGCCTACTACCTAGCATACAGGGAATGTGTATCATTAGATTATGCCTACTACCTAGCATACAGGGAATGTGTATCATTAGATTATGCCTACTGCCTAGCATACAGGGAATGTGTATCAATAGATTATGCCTACTACCTAGCATACAGGGAATGTGTATCATTAGATTATGCCTACTACCTAGCATACGGGAATGTGTATCATTAGATTGTGCCTGACTACCTAGCATACAGGGAATGTGTATCATTAGATTATGCCTACTACCTAGCATACAGGGAATGTGTATCATTAGATTACTGCCTACTGCCTAGCATACAGGGAATGTGTATCATTAGATTATGCCTGACTACCTAGCATACAGGGAATGTGTATCATTAGATTATGCCTACTACCAGTAGCATACAGGGAATGTGTATCATTAGATTATGACTGACTACCTAGCATACAGGGAATGTGTATCATTAGATTATGCCTACTACCTAGCATACAGGGAATGTGTATCATTAGATTATGCCTACTGCCTAGCATACAGGGAATGTGTATCATTAGATTATGCCTGACTACCTAGCATACAGGGAATGTGTATCATTAGATTATGCCTACTACCTAGCATACAGGGAATGTGTATCATTAGATTATGCCTGACTACCTAGCATACAGGGAATGTGTATCATTAGATTATGCCTGACTGCCTAGCATACAGGGAATGTGTATCACTAGATTATGCCTGACTGCCTAGCATACAGGGAATGTGTATCATTAGATTATGCCTGACTGCCTAGCATACAGGGAATGTGTATCATTAGATTATGCCTGACTGCCTAGCATACAGGGAATGTGTATCATTAGATTATGCCTACTACCTAGCATACAGAGAATGTATCATTAGATTATGCCTGACTACCTAGCATACAGGGAATGTGTATCATTAGATTATGCCTGATTACCTAGCATACAGGGAATGTGTATCATTAGATTATGCCTACTACCTAGCATACAGGGAATGTGTATCATTAGATTATGCCTGACTACCTAGCATACAGGGAATGTGTATCATTAGATTATGCCTACTACCTAGCATACAGGGAATGTGTATCATTAGATTATGCCTGACTACCTAGCATACAGGGAATGTGTATCATTAGATTATGCCTACTACTAGCATACAGGGAATGTGTATCATTAGATTATGCCTGACTACCTAGCATACAGGGAATGTGTATCATTAGATTATGCCTACTACCTAGCATACAGGGAATGTGTATCATTAGATTATGACTGACTACCTAGCATACAGGGAATGTGTATCATTAGATTATGCCTGACTACCTAGCATACAGGGAATGTGTATCATTAGATTATGCCTGACTGCCTAGCATACAGGGAATGTGTATCATTAGATTATGCCTACTACCTAGCATACAGAGAATGTGTATCATTAGATTATGCCTGACTACCTAGCATACAGGGAATGTGTATCACTAGATTATGCCTGACTACCTAGCATACAGGGAATGTGTATCATTATATTATGCCTGACTACCTAGCATACAGGGAATGTGTATCATTAGATTATGCCTACTACCTAGCATACAGGGAATGTGTATCATTAGATTATGCCTACTACCTAGCATACAGGGAATGTGTATCATTATATTATGCCTGACTACCTAGCATACAGGGAATGTGTATCATTAGATTATGCCTGACTACCTAGCACACAGGGAATGTGTATCATTAGATTATGCCTGACTACCTAGCATACAGGGAATGTGTATCATTAGATTATGCCTACTACCTAGCATACAGGGAATGTGTATCATTAGATTATGCCTGACTACCTAGCATACAGGGAATGTGTATCATTAGATTATGCCTACTACCTAGCATACAGGGGAATGTGTATCATTAGATTATGCCTGACTACCTAGCATACAGGGAATGGGTATCATTAGATTATGCCTACTACCTAGCATACAGGGAATGTGTATCATTAGATTATGACTACTACCTAGCATACAGGAATGTGTATCATTAGATTATGCCTACTACCTAGCATACAGGGAATGTGTATCATTAGATTATGCCTGACTACCTAGCATACAGGGAATGTGTATCATTAGATTGATGCCACTACCTAGCATACAGGGAATGTGTATCATTAGATTATGCCTGACTACCTAGCATACAGGGAATGTGTATCATTAGATTATGCCTACTACCTAGCATACAGGGAATGTGTATCATTAGATTATGCCTGACTACCTAGCATACAGGGAATGTGTATCATTAGATTATGCCTGACTGCCTAGCATACAGGGAATGTGTATCATTAGATTATGCCTACTACCTAGCATACAGGGAATGTGTATCATTAGATTATGCCTACTACCTAGCATACAGGGAATTTGTATCATTAGATTATGCCTGACTACCTAGCATACAGGGAATGGGTATCATTAGATTATGCCTACTACCTAGCACAGGAATGTGTATCATTAGATTATGCCTGACTACCTAGCATACAGGGAATGTGTATCATTAGATTATGCCTGACTTCCTAGCATACAGGGAATGTGTATCATTAGATTATGCCTGACTACCTAGCATACAGGGAAGTGTGTATCATTAGATTATGCCTGACTACCTAGCATACAGGGAATGTGTATCATTAGATTATGCCTGACTTCCTAGCATACAGGGAATGTGTATCATTATATTATGCCTGACTACCTAGCACACAGGGAATGTGTATCACTAGATTATGCCTACTACCTAGCATACAGGGAATGTGTATCATTAGATTATGCCTACTACCTAGCATACAGGGAATGTGTATCATTAGATTATGCCTACTACCTAGCATACAGGGAATGTGTATCATTAGATTATGCCTAAAACCTAGCATACAGGGAATGTGTATCATTAGATTATGCCTGACTACCTAGCATACAGGGAATGTGTATCACTAGATCATGCCTACTACCTAGCATACAGGGAATGTGTATCACTAGGTTATGCCTACTACCTAGCATACAGGGAATGTGCATCATTAGATTATGCCTACTACCTAGCATACAGGGAATGTGTATCATTAGATTATGCCTACTACCTGCATACAGGGAATGTGTATCATTAGATTATGCCTGACTACCTAGCATACAGGGAATGTGTATCATTAGATTATGCCTAACACCTAGCATACAGGGAATGTGTATCATTAGATTATGCCTGACTACCTAGCATACAGGGAATGTGTATCATTAGATTATGCCTACTACCTAGCATACAGGGAATGTGTATCATTAGATTATGCCTGACTACCTAGCATACAGGGAATGTGTATCATTAGATTATGCCTGACTACCTAGCACACAGGGAATGTGTATCATTAGATTATGCCTACTACCTAGCATACAGGGAATGGTATCATTAGATTATGCCTGACTACCTAGCATACAGGGAATGTGTATCATTAGATTATGCCCGACTGCCTAGCATACAGGGAATGTGTATCATTAGATTATGCCTACTACCTAGCATACAGGGAATGTGTATCATTAGATTATGCCTGACTACCTAGCATACAGGGAATGTGTATCATTAGACTGTGCCTGACTACCTAGCATACAGGGAATGTGTATCATTAGATTATGCCTACTACTAGCATACAGGAATGTGTATCATTAGATTATGCCTGACTACCTAGCATACAGGGAATGTGTATCATTAGATTATGCCTGACGCCTAGCGTACAGGGAATGTGTATCATTAGATTATGCCTACTACCTAGCATAAAGGGAATGTGTATCATTGAGATTATGCCTACTACCTAGCATACAGGGAATGTGTATCATTAGATTATGCCTGACTACCTAGCATACAGGGAATGGGTATCATTAGATTATGCCTACTACCTAGCACAAAGGGAATGTGTATCATTAGATTATGCCTGACTACCTAGCATACAGGGAATGTGTGATTCATTAGATTATGCCTGACTCCTAGCATACAGGGAATGTATCATTAGATTATGCCTACTACCTAGCATACAGGGAATGTGTATCATTAGATTATGCCTGACTACCTAGCATACAGGGGGAATGTGTATCATTAGATTATGCCTGACTCCCTAGCATACAGGGGAAGTGTATCATTAGATTATGCTGACTACCTAGTACACAGGGAATGTGGTATCATAGATTATGCCTACTACCTAGCATACAGGGAATGTGTATCATTAGATTATGCCTACTACCTAGCATACAGGGAATGTGTATCATTAGATTATGCCTGACTACCTAGCATACAGGAATGTGTATCATTAGATTATGCCTACTACCTAGCATACAGGGAATGTGTATCATTAGATTATGCCTACTACCTAGCATACAGGGAATGTGTATCACTAGATTATGCCTACTACCTAGCATACAGGAATGTATCATTAGATTATGCCTGACTACCTAGCATACAGGAATGTGTTATCATTAGATTATGCCTACTACCAGCATACAGGGAATGTGTATCATTAGATTATGCCTACTACCTAGCAACAGGGAATGTGTATATTAGATTATGCATGACCTACAGAAAGAAGTATATAATTATGCCTGAAAACCTAGCACAGTACAGGGAATGTATATTAGATTATGCCCGACTACCTAGCATACAGGGAATGTGTATATTAGATTATGCCGACTGCTAGCAAAGGGAATGTGTATTATAGATTATGCCTACTATAGATACAGGGGAATGTGTATCATTAGATTATGCCGGACTTACCTAGCATACAGGGAAGTGTATCATTAGATTATGCCCTGACTGCCTAGCATATAGGGAATGTAGTATATTAGATTATGCTATGCATACGGGAATGGTATTATTAGATTATGCCTACATAGCATACAGGAATGTGATATTAGATTATGCCGACACAGATACAGGAATGGATATGAGATTTGCACTACAGCATACAGGAAGTGAATTATTAGATTATGCCAACTATAGCATACTGGGGAATGTGTATCATTAGATTATGCCTACTACTAGCATACAGGGAATGTGTATCATTAGATTATGCCTAACAGACATACAGGGAATGTGATATTAGATAATGAGCATACAGGGAATGTGTATATTAGATTATGCCTACTACCTAGAAGGGAATGTGTATATTAGATTATGCCTGACTACTCTAGCATACAGGTGAATGTGTATCATTAGATTATGCTGATGCTAGCATACAGGGGAATGTGTATCATTAGATAGACATAGCATACAGGGAATGTGTATCATTAGATTATGCTGACTACATACAAAGGGAATGTATAGTTAGATTTATCATAGCATACAGGAATGTGTATATTAGATTATGCAACCTAGCATACAGGGAATGTGTATCAATAGATTTATGCCTGACTACTAGCATGACAGGGAATGTGATATTAGATTATGAGTAATAACAAAGGAATGTGTATATAGATTATGTGACTAGCATACAGGAATGTGTATCATTAGATTATGCCTACTATACATAAGGGAATATATTAATTATCAAAAAGGGAAGAAAGATATGAAAGGATGGATATTAGATTTTATGAACTACCAATACAGGGAAGTCATTAGATTATGGCTACTAAGCATAAGGGAATGTGTATATAGATTATGCCTACTACTAATAAGGAAGTGTATTTATTAGATTATGCCTGACTCGCTCTAGCATACAGGGAATGTGTATTCATTAGATTGAGCGCCTGACTACATGGCATACAGTGGGAATGTGGATTAGATTATGCCTGACTACATGGCATAAGGGAATGGTATATTAGATTCTATAGAAGGAATTGTTAATTCACAATAAGAATGTGTATCATTAGATTATGTGACTATTAGCACATACAGGGAATGTGTACTATTATAGATTATGCCTGACTATAGCATACAGGGAATGTGTAAATAGATTATGCCTAATACCTAGATACAGGGAATGTGTAATATTAGATTATGCCTTACTACCCAGCATGTAGGGAATGTGTAT
>NW_025539402.1:0-13130 GCF_020615455.1 Coregonus clupeaformis
TATTCCTCTCCACTGGATATCTACCTCACCTGAGCTGAGATACTCTGAACTAAAACAGAACCAAAGCAACAAGAAGAGCCAAGACAAATAGAGGATGGGAGGACTGGGGAGTAAAACTACAGGAGACCTGGACCTGAGACCTACCATCTACCTCCTGGGACAAACCTGGACCTGAAACCTACGATCTACCTACTGGGAATAACGTGAGACCTACCATCTACCTCCTGGGACAAACCTGGACCTGAGACCTACCATCTGCCTACTGGGACAAACGTGAGACCTACCATCCCTACCTACTGGGACAAACCTGGACCTGAGGACCTACCATCTGCCTGCACTGGGACAAACGTGAGACCTGCCATCTACCCACTGGGACAAATCTGGACCTGAGACCTACCATCTACCTACTGGGACAAACGTGGAGACCTACCATCCTACCTACTGGGACAAACCTGGACCTGAGACCTACCATCTGCCTACTGGGACAAACGTGAGACCACCATCTACCTACTGGGACAAACCTGGACCTGAGACCTACCATCTACCTACTGGGACAAACGTGAGACCACCATCTACCTCCTGGGACAAACCTGGACCTGAGACCTACCAGCTACCTACTGGGACAAAACTGGACCCCCTGATACCCACCAGATACCTACTGGGACAAACCTGGACCTGAGACCTACCAGCTACCTGCTGGGACAAACCCTGGACCTGAGACCTACCAACTGACTACTGAGACAAACCTGGACCTGACTACCAACTGACTACTGGGAACAAACCTCAAGACCTGGGACCACTACAACAGCTACCTGCTGGGACAGAACCTGGACCTGATACCCACCAGATACCTACTGGGACAAACCTGGACCTGAGACCTACCAGCTACCTGCTGGGACAAACCCTGGACCTGAGACCTACCAACTAACTACTGAGACAAACCTGGACCTGAGACCTACCAACTGACTACTGAGACAAACCTGGACCTGAGACCTACCAGCTACCCTGCTGGGGACAAACCTGGCCTTAGCGCCTGGCAGTGTCCAACTCTGTGGTGATGGATGACTGGATCTCAGAGGTGGACTGCAGCACTGCAGCATAGACGATGATGCTGAAAGAGACTAATGTGCTAATTTAGCCCATAGACTCCTAACAGGAGTCATTCCAATACAATGAGACACCTGAATCTGATATAAACACCATTAGCAGATGCTTCTGAATACATTAAATACATGAATCCATTTCAGCCCTAGATTTGGGTTGTGGGATTGACAGTGTTAACAATGTGTAACTACTGATTGACAGTGTTAACAATGTGTAACCACTGATTGACAGTAAGTTAATGTAACCATAGACTGACAGTGTTAACAATGTAACCCCCGTTGACAGGGTGTTAACAGTGTGTAACCACTGTGGAGATAAAGTTGATATGTAAATACTGTGTTGTTGACTGACTGATTATTAAAGCAGAACAACAGAATACCTCTGACCAGCTTCTTTTGAGGCCAGCTACAGTCATTACAAGCTGTTAGGTCAGCACTGCTGCCTGTAGGTCATATGAAGGAAGTGTCTATTCAAATGTACTTCTTAACTGATCCGCTACTAGCAGTCCTCCAACAGGCCAAGAGGAAGTTCATAGACTTCACATACAGCATCATAATAATTACCTTTATACACTCTCTTACTCTGTTAGATCTATATTTTCAGATGAGATATCTGTCTGGGACTCGAGTCCAATCTCACAGCCTCTGATAGTTTGATGGTGTCTGTCATTCAGATGAGCTATCTGTTGAGTCTTGTGTTACAGGGAGGGGGTTACCGCAGTTCCGGAGCGACCCACTAAGGGTGTCATCCTCCGACAACCCTTAGGCTACCTCCTCACTCACAGTCTGGACTAATCATTATCCTATTGGTGTCTCCTGTGTTTACCTGTTCACCCGTGTATTTATGCCTCCTTCCCTGTGTTCCTTGCTCTGTTTTCTCTGCTAGTTTCGATGCCAAATAGTACTAATCAGTGTCTGATCGCGAGACGTATGTACAGGTACTTTGAGAAGTGTTCTTCCCTGTTTTTATTTTTGTTTTCAGTCATAGTTAGTATTTCAAATGTTGCTGTCAGCCTGTTTTTGGAGACCAAGTTGCTCCTCCTTTAGTTTTTATTGTGACAAGTCTGTTATTTTCTATCTGGTTTTGGGACCACCAGTAATGATCCATGTTTCACCATCTCTCTGCCTACAGCCTACCGTCTATCCTGCACCGCACCTTCATACTCTCACACCAACCTTTACAGGACTGAGTCCAATATTTCAGCCTCTGATAGTTTGATGGTTTCTGGAGGAGACTCCTAGTGTACAGGTGCTCCTGATTTTATGGGCTGACATATCTAACCAGGCCCAGAGCTTCATAGATGACACAACACACACACACAACACACACACATACACACACACACACACACACCACACACACACACACACACACACACACTCCGGTTTTAGAAAGTGACGTTTTATGGTTTATACGTTTTATAAGAGATTCACTTTTACTGCCGAAGCAGATTTTTAAAGAGACAAACTATTTAAGGTATTTTACTGTGTAGAGAGAGAAATGGACTATATCTGTCACAAGCCGGGCTAGAACTCCGGTCTCAGATGTGTAGAGCTGGGGGTACTACCCCTTAGCCACAGAGGGATGTTGTAGGACCCAAATGAAACACCCAAAGGCAATACTCCAGGCAAGTAGATTTAATGTTCCAAAACAGGAGGCAAACAAAACAACTCCACGAGGGGAGAAAAACCAACTAAAGATAACTTCCGGAACAACTTACTAGGACCCTGACACAGGGTGGGACAAAGCAGGCACACATAGTCAGGACGCAATAACGTAAGTGAGAAACAAGGGGAAAACACACAGCTAAAATACTAAAGGGAAAAACAAGGCACAGTGACCTGGATCAAACTAATGAGGACACATGAGGGAAGAACAAAGAGAGGGGGAACACAGCTGACCTCTAGAGGCCAGGGAGACAAACAGGAGAAGCAGGAAGCTGACAGGACCCCCTCCTCTAGGAACAGACTCTGACGTTCCTTCCAGAACCCCTGGCCTCAGGGTGGAAAATCTCGGACCAACCCTGGATCCAGTGTCCCTGGCTGGAACCCGGGAAGCGCTCCTCTGGCCCGTAGCCCTCCCAGTCCACCAGATACTGCGGAGAGAGTTCTGGACCCTCCGGGAGTCAGTATCCGGCGGACTGTGTAGGCTGGCTGGCCGGTCCAATAATCCTGGGAGGTGGCGGGGGTCTGCGTGGGGGGGCAAAGGGGAGAAGACAAGACAGGTTTAATAAGTGAAACATGGAAAATAGAATTGTATCCGAGGAGCGGCGAGGGAGAACCAAACGATAAGACACAGGGTTAACCTTACTAGCAATGCGGAAAGGGCCGATGTATCTCTGGGAAAGCTTCTTGGTTTCGACCCGGAGGGGCAGGTTCTTAGTGTGGCCACAAACTCTCTGACCAGCTCGGAAACTAGAAAATCCATGCAGTGGCGATCTGACTTGGTATCTCTGGGAGGTCCCAAGGAGGGCACGCCTGGCCTTCTTCCAGGTCCGCCTACAGCGTTGGACAAAGCGCTTTGGGGCCGAGGAACACCAACCTGCGCCTCCCTCCTCTGGAAATAATGGAGGGTTGTAACCGAACTGGCATTCGAATGGGGACAATCCGGTGGCTGAGGACTGGAGGGTGTTGTGGGCATATTCAGCCCAAATGATATAGGTGGCCCAAGACGTGGGATTACTGGCCGCCATACACCGAGGGTGGTCTCCAGATCCTGATTAATCCGTTCCGTTTGGCCATTAGACTCTGGATGGAACCCCGACGATAGGCTGGCTGTGGCCCCAACAAGCCTGCAGAAGGCCCCCCAAAACCGGGGACGAATTGGGGACCTCGGTCAGAGACCACGCCCAGGGGAATACCAAAGATCCGGAAGACATGGTTCAGAGGACTCAGCAGTCTCCCTAGCCGAGGGCAGCTTGGCAGGGGAATAAACCGGGCAGCCTTAGAGAACCGGGTCTACCACCACTAGGATGACGGTGGTTGCCCTGGGATAAGAGGGGAAGTCCCCGTAACAAAGTCCAGAGAGAAAGGTGTGACCATGGCCTTCGAGGAACAGGTAAGGATGGAGCAGTCCCCTGGGGTCGCTGGCGTTGTCGACTTTCCCTGGTTGCACACAGGCAGGCCTCAACATAGACCTGCACGCCTTCTTGATGGACGGCCACCAAAACCGCCACCTCGGATGGAACTCAGTGTCGCGAGCACTGCCTGGATGGCATGTCAAGGGCGACTCATGACCCCACTGCAAGACGAGGCCCGAACAGAGAGACGTACAGGCGACCGGCAGGACCACCGCCTGGATCGGGCTCCTGGACAAGAGCTTCGCGTTCCCCTCTTTCTAGTTCCCACTGAAGAGGTGCGACGATCCTAAACCTCGGAATAATCGATGCCAAGGGCTTCTCTTGTACCTCCGGGAGAATAGACTCTCGAGACAGAGCATCCGGCTTGACGTTCTTGGTGCCAGGTCGGTAAGTCAGGAGGAACTGGAATCGATTAAAGAAAAGAGACCATCGTGCTTGCCGAGGGTTCATCCGCTTAGCCTGTTGGAGATATTCCAGGTTCTTGTGGTCTGTGAGAACCTGGAAAGGGTGCTGAGCCCCCTCAAGCCAATGGCGACTCCTCCGGGGCCAGTTTTACCGCAAGCAACTCTAGATCCCCCACGTGGTAGTTGCGCTCGGCCTCAGACAGGCGGCGAGACATGAAGGCACAAGGGTGTAATCTCCCATCCGCACTTCCCTCTCTGTGACAGGACGGCTCCTACCCCCCACTTCTGGGCGTCCACCTCCATCACCAAAGGTCTTTCTAGGGTCAGGGTCACCTAGAATCGGAGGCAGAAGTGACGCGCGCGCAGAGATCTCGAAGGCCCCTGCTGCTTCCGGACCCCAGTGAATCTTGGTCCCTCCTCCCTTGGTAAGCGTCGTCAAGGGGGCTACCACCCAGCTGAAATTTGATGAACTTCCGATAGAAGTTAGAAAAGCCAATGAACCGTTGAACCTCCTTGACCGTGCAGGTGTGGCCAATCGTGGACCTGCCTTGACCTTCTTGGGATCCATCTCTAGGTGCCCGGGAGTGACAATAAACCGAAACTGAGTCTGAGAACATGAAATTCAGCACTTCTCAGGCTTAACGGGTGAGGTGATTGTCAAGGGAGCCTCCTAAGAGAACCCGGCTAACATGCCCCTCATGCTCCTTCAGTGACCTCGAGAAGATGAGGATACTCGTCCAGGTACACGAAGACGAACAGATTTAAACATATCCCGGAGAACATCATTAATCAGGGCTTGAATACTGCGGGGGCATTGGTGAGCCCGAACGGCATCACCCGAGTATTGCATAGTACCCGTGTGGCGTGTTGAACACCGTCTTCCATTCGTCTCCTGGCGGATCCGCACGAGATGGTAAGCATTCGCGGGATCAGCTTAGTAAAAATGGAAGCCCCTTGAAGCAGCTCGCAGTGGCCATGAGAGGAAGGGGGGTATCGATTCCGAACCGTGATCTTGTTGAGTCCCCGGTAATCAATACAAGGCCTACACCCCGTCTTTCTTTTCACAAAAAGAAGCCCGCCCCAGCCGGGGAAGTAGAGGCATAGATGAGGCCGGCTGCCAAGGACTCCCTTAATGTAGGTGTCCATGGCTGCGTGCTCGGGAGGACAAGGAAAAGATCCGACCTCTAGGAGGGCAGCACCAGGAGTAGATCAATGCACAGTCATACGTGCGATGAAAGGGCGGTAAGGCAGTAGCCCGGGCCTTGCTGAACACTGCCTTGAACCGATGGTAAACACTGGGGACTCCGGGAGACGTCAACAGGACTCTCGAAACTGGGTACTAGGGGCTGAGGGACTCTGAAGCATGTCCCAGGTGAGTTGGCAAGTGGGACCCCAGCTTAGAATGGTGCCAGTAGGCCAGTCGATCTGGGGATTGTGTCTGCATAGCCAAGGGTGACCCAGGATAATAGGATACTCGGGAGAGTCAATGAGATAGAAAGGTCTCCTCCTGCTGGTGTTGAGAGATGGTAAGTCGCAGGGACTGAGTCGCCCTCAGTAACCTTTCCTGGTTCCAGAGGTCTGCCATCTAAAGTGTAACTGCCTGGGGTTGAGGGAAGTAGTTGGGTAGGGATCTTAAGGTTCCTTAGCGCAAGGTTACATCCATAAAATCACCTGCGGCACCGGAATCGATCATAGCCTGGAACCCGATGCTGGTGGCCCTCCCAGGACAGAGTGGCTGGAATAGCTAGGACCGCGTTCAGTAGGAGGAGCCTATTTTTCCCCTATCACAACCCTCCTGTAGCTGGGCGGGGACAGGCGTTTCCAAGCTCGGGGCAAGTGGAGCGGAAATGGCCGGCAACCCCGCAGTAGAGGCACGGCCGCTCCCTCATGCGACGTTCCCCTTTCGTTAGGAGAAAGCCTGAACGGCCTAACTGCACTGCTCTCCGGGGAATCCTGGGGCAGTTCAGAGCCGGGCAGCTCTGAAATGACGGGTCAAACAGGAGAAACAGAGCTGCTCAGAGGAACTTGGGACTGAGACACCTGACGGCGAGCCGTTCTCCGCTCTCTTAGACGATTGTCAGGCGGATGGCCAAGGCTATGGAGGACTCAAGATCTCCAGCTGGTTCTCGGGTGGCTAACTCATCTTGAAGGGGCTCAGATAACCCTCCCTGAAAGCAGACCCTCAGGGCGCTTTGTCATCATTCCATCCGCTCCTTGCTGCTATGGTCCGGAAATCAATGGGCAAAATCTGCCGTGCTTCGGGGGCCCTGACGGAGAACAGTAGGCGCTTGGAAGCCTCCGCCCCACTGACAGGATGATCGAACACCCGCTGAACTCTTCTACAAATGCAGCGTGGAGTCACAACAGGCCTCCTGGGACTGCCACACCGCGAGAAGCCCAGGCGAGCGCCTTTTCTGAAAGAAGGTGTAATGATGTAGGCAAATCTTGGAACGGTCTGTGGGAAAACTTGAGGGTTGGAGCTCGAAGGTGAGGGCTTGGGTGAGGAAACCTGGCAAGAGCTTGGATCCCCAGAAAAAGGGCTTTGGGAGGTGGTAGTCGGGGGCTCCGCCAACCGAGAAGGCCTTCTGTCACTGGGGGGTGACCTGAGAGGGGGAAGGAGAGGACCAGGGAGGCGTTCAAAGAGCTGGCGAAGGGCAATCTCATCATTTCGGCCAAGAGTTGAGAATGACCTAGCCATCCAGCTCCTCTTGTCGGCTGAGAACGGCTTCATGGCGCTGGAAAGAAGCCTCATGTCAGTGATCACCGCCTACAGGTCCTGGGAACTTGAGTGTTTCTGGGTCCATGATTGACTTGGTTATTCTGTCACAAGCGGGCTAGAACTCCGGTCTCAGAGTGTGTAGAGCTGGGGGTACTACCCCTTAGCCACAGAGGAGATGTTGTAGGACCCAAATGAAACACCCAAGGCAATACTCCAGGCAAGTAGATTTTAATGTTCCCAAAACAGGAGGCAAAACAAAACAACTCCAGCACGAGGAGAAAAACAAACTAAAGATAACTTCGAACAACTTACTAGGACTGACACGGTGGGACAAAGCAGGAGACACATAGTCAGGACGCAATAACCAAGTGAGAAACAAGGGGAAAACACACAGCTAAAATACTAAAGGGAAAACAAGGCACAGGTGACCTGGATCAAACTAATGAGGACACATGAGGAAGAACAAAGGCAGAGGGGAACACAGCTGACCTCTAGAGGCCAGGAGACAAACAGGAGAAGCAGGAAGCTGACATATCACTGACCATACTGTGATAAAATGAAACCTTTCCTACTCCTTACCCTACAGATCCTTAACGTGTTGGAATTGCTTTTTGTTGTGGAATTAAAAAAGTTATTCTGGAAACTCAGCATTGTAAAATAAATCACCATGGGAATTCATAAAAAAATATATTAGGTTTTGTGTCAAAATGTTGCTTTGAGAACTTTGCTTCCGTGCGTACCCTCCATTTCCATCCCTGCTTAAAAGTTTGCGATAATTTTCACTTCACTTCATTCTTTTTGAATTAATTCAATCTACCATAGCGACACTCATTGGCTAAAGCCCACAACATGATCAGTTCAACATTCTCACAATTCCAGTATTATGATGCCATTCCACAGTCTCATCACATGGCTGTTGTGGATCAAAGTGGGGTACTGTTCTAGAGCCTCTCTTCTTCCTGTAACACTTCGGGTGAAGTTGCCCTGAGCAGACGTTGATCTTGGGTCAGTTTTGCATTTTCCCCACTAATGGTTAAGGTTAGGATTGGGGAAGTTAAGCTGATTCTAGATCTGTACCTAAGGGAAACTTCACCCTGGAGCGTAACACTCATTGAGGCGTGCTCTGATTACTTCCTTAATCGTCTACACTGTGACTCTCACTTGATGCTGCTAGAATCCTAGGGAGACCTGGGCTGTATTCATTAGGAACCAAACAGACTAACCCTAACCCTAACCCTCTCACATGATGTTGCTGAAATCACTGGGAGCCCTGGGTTTTATTCATTAGGAACCAAACAAAAAGCCAATGGGCCAAAATGGGGGGCAGGGATCTACATTAATTTGTCCAATAGAAACTCTTGCGTTCATATAAATCATTTTGCTACAGTGTGCACTAGTGAATACACACACGTCTGTCTGCTGGAGCCCTGAGCTAACTACCCACTCACCACATCACACTGCATAGAGCTGTACTGACCTGGCTTCCACCTCCTCTACTCTCTCCATTTCCCTTCAGACAGTCTCCTCTTACCCTCTCCCTCTCCTCTCCTCTCCTCTCCTCCTCCTCTCCTCTCTCTTCTCCTCTCCTCTCCTCTCCTCTCTCCCTCTCCTCTCCTCTTCCTCTCTGTCCTGTAGTCTCTTAAACTGACTGGAAGACAGGGGGAGAATCGCTCTCATACACTGACTAGCTGAGAGGACAGAGGGAAGATATTTTCTGAGAGGACAGGGGAAGAATATTTTCTGAGGAGGACAGAGGAGAACCGTTTCCTGGCAGCTAGGAAGATGAGGAGGTTCCAGTCCATGAGATGGTTTCGTTTTTCCTGGTTAGGAGAGAGACCAGCACAGACTGAGACCAGCCCCACTCATACCAAAGGTACAGGAACTGTCTGTCTGTCTGTCTGTCCGACAACCTGTATGCTGTTAGTTATATACTCACTTTACATCATACTGAATAGAGTTTACAGTCCCTTCAACGTTGCAAGCACAGAAAAAACAATCTAGAAAGTACTTGCAACCTTTAACCCTGTCAATTTGACTGGTAAACTCACGGGTACACTCGCAATGGCTACCATTCACCCATTATGCCGTTCTTGACTTAAATGGGGGGACCTGTTCTATAGATTATATTTATATGGTTGAGAGTAGGCTAAACCTAAAAACAATGACCACTATAGACTGAACTTGATAAGTTGTTTTGGTCTCAGGGAAACTTAATTGTGTATTGTCCATCCTGTATTCCTCTCTGAAGACAGACACAGATAGAGAGTTGTCAGGAGTCCTTCAAGGGAGTGGAGGACAGCAGCACAGAAGAACAGGCTCCAGAACCAGGACCAAATGATGGACCAGAGAACCAGGGTAGAACCAGGGAGAGGTAGAACCCAGAGCCCATGCAGGCCCCTGCTCCTGAGCGACTGCCTTCTCAAGTACCTCCTGTCCTTCAGCAACCTCCCTCTTCACGGTGCTAGGCCTGTTGGTCCTGGCCCTGGGCCTGTGGGGCCTCATCAATAAGGAATCCTTTGCTCAGGAAGAAAATAGGACAGATCGGCACCGACCCCATGCTGGTAAAGTTTGTGATGCTGGGCTTGGTGCTGTGTACCCTCTGCCTGTCAGGCTGTGTGGGGGCTCTGAGAGAGAACTGCTGCCTGCTCCAGGTCTTCTCAGCCACGGTGCTGGTCCTAGTAGTGAGCCCAGGTCCTAGCGGCCATCTTGGCCCACAGCCTGCAGGGACAGATAGAGGGATACCTGAGGTCAGGTATGCTGGCTGCCATGGTGCGTTACCAGGATGACCTGGACCTGAGGTTCATCACAGATGAGATCCAGATAGACTGCAGTGCTGCGGGGCCGACAACTCAGAGACTGGGAGGTCAACATGTGAGTGAGATGTGACCGACCAGACCACTGACGGATGACTTGTGATGACATGGTTCATTGACTTGAAAGATAAAGCCTTGTGAACTGATGTCTGTCAATGGGGGTTCCGTTATGGTTTCATCATTTTGATCATTTTGATAGTTTGATCGTTTGATCGTTTTAAAATATATATTTATCTCAGAGAATAACCTGTATGAATAAAGATGAAATAAAATATAAATCTGTCAAAGATGTTACATAACTAGGGTTATTGCTTTTATGTCACGTAACATTATCCAAGCAGCCAATTTGATTGGTTACAGTCCTTGACTTCTCCCCTCCCATGTCCTCTCCCTCCCAGGTACTATAACTGCTCTGCCCCGGGGGTGCTGTCCTGTGGGGTCCCTCTAGAAGCTGTGTGGACCCCCTGGAGAACGGCACGGTGTGGAACTCCCAGTGTGTGGTGTAGGAGCCCAGCAGCTGGATGAGTTCTCTGCCCAGAGCGTCATCTTCCTGGGGGCTGTCTGGGGGCATGTCCCGCTGGATAGAGCAGCACACAAAGCTGATAGGAGCCGGTGGGTACTCGTCCTACTGGGGGTTCAGATCATCACTCTGTTCATCACCACCACGACTGATGGATAACATCCAGTGGAGTAAAGCTACAAGATAACATCTAGTGGAGTAAAGCTACAAGATAATAACATCTAGTGGAGTAAACGCTACAAGATAACATCTAGTGGAGTAAGCTGCAAGATAATAACATCTAGTGGAGTAAAGCTACAATACAACATCTAGTGGAGTAAAACTACAAGATAACATCTAGTGGGAGTAAAGATACAAGATAATAACATCTAGTAGAGTAAAGCTACAAAATAACAACATCTCAGTGAGTAAGCTACAATATGAGATCTAGTGGACTAAAGCTACAAGATAACATCTAGTGGGAGTAAAGCTACAGATAATAACATCTAGTAGAGTAAAGCTACAAAATAACATCTAGTGGAGTAAAACTACAAGATAACATCTAGTGGAGTAAAGCCACAAGATAACATCTAGTGTAGTAAAGCTACAAGATAACATCTAGTGTAGTAAAGCTACAAGATAACATCTAGTGACTTAAAGCTACAAGTAATAACATCTAGTAGAGTAAAGCTACAAAATAACATCTAGTGGAGTAAAACTACAAGATAACATCTAGTGGAGTAAAGCTACAAGATAACATCTAGTGTAGTAAAGCTACAAGATAACATCTAGTGTAGTAAAGCTACAAGATAACATCTAGTGGGCGAGAAGCTACAAGATAACATCTAGTGGAGTAAAGCTACAAGATAACATCTAGTGGAGTAAAGCTACAAGATAACATCCATGATGCTAGCTGGACTCTTATTATCACTATGTACTGATGGATAAAAACTGTAACCATGGAAATGTATTATGGTCTCAATCTCCTTGATGTAATATAACCAAAAAGGACGTCAGCCTGCTGTCTTGGGAATGCTTTTCTGGATGATGTTCATAATAGGCCTCTGGTGAAGGAGAATCAGCCAAAGAAGGTGCAATGTGCAGTAGTCTATAAATACCTTCTTAGAGGCAGATTGTTTTGCAACAGATAGGTGAACCCTCTCTCTCTCTCTCTCTCTCTCTCTCTCTCTCTCTCTCTTCTCTCTCTCTCTCTCTCTCTCTCTCTCTCTCTCTCTCTCTCTCTCTCTCTCTCTCTCTCTCTCTCTCTCCCCCCGCTGTATATCTCTCTCTCTCACAAGCACACACACACACACACAACACAAACACACACACACACACACACACACACACACACACACACACACACACACACACACACACACACACACACACACACACACACACACACACACACACACACACACACACACACACACACACACACACACACACACACACACACACACACACAAACACACAACAGCCTCATGTATGGCTTACGGAAAAGTATGATCTTGATTGAATTTCCTCTATCTACCCTTTGTAGTTGTGGGAAGTGTGTGCCAATCTAGTATTACCTCAACTTGGCCTGGTCATTTAAAATAATGAACTCAGCTCTTAAATCATTTATCTCCTGATTGAGTTGTTTGGTCTCAATCACCTCTGTAATGATGGGCCCTTTATCCCCTAAGTAAGGGAAGCAGATTTCTAATATCATGATTATTGTGTATTTTCTCCATCACTGTTATAGTAATAAGGTTGTCTGAGCCGATTTAGAGGCAAAAGTAATCTTGCGTTGGAAGTGGTTGTTGTAATTGAATCAGTGAGTACACAGAACATGATGGGGATGGATTATTAGTATAACAATTAATATAACAAAAGCTGATTTATTTCTCTCTCCCAAAAATTCTCAAGCTTTATTCTGAGTTTATTTCACCAATCCATTAACACAAGTAGTTGTGTGAAAACTCCACCTGTTCTCTCCAATTAGCCAACAGTTTAATAAGGCCCGTAACCTGAGGCAAGCTAAGCTCTGTCATCTAGCTGATACAGCTGCTCCCAGTTGCCCACTCCACCCACACAGACAGACATGCACACTGAAGCATCTAAAATTCCACAGCTTCGGCCACTCAATCACGTCTGGAGGCCAGTATCAAAATGGCCGCTTGACAGTGAGTAGGAAAACAGTTATCTAAAGTATAAAAAAGCACAGGCAGTATAAATTAACAATATGCAATACATGTCATAGAAGAATTGTTGTTAAGAGTTAACAATTCTTAGATGCATTATTGTAATACTGCTAAATTAAATGCTAAATGTAATTATATATTGCAGGACAATGTATTCAGAGGTATGGGTGTGTCTAAGAGATTGGAAGCTAGGAACTGCAGAACTATACTCTGGAAAAAAAGAAAGGATCAGATATTTCTAGAGCAGGTACTGGTAGTTAGGAAGAAAAAGAAGGATCAGGAACATTTATACAAAAGCCCAAATTTGTACAGGTAGTTGGGAA
>NW_025539403.1:0-13119 GCF_020615455.1 Coregonus clupeaformis
AGTTTACATACACTAGGTTGGAGTCATTAAAACTAGTTTTTCAACCGCTCCACAAATTTCTTGTTAACAAACTATAGTTTTAGCAAGTTGGATTAGGACATCTACTTACTGTGCATGGTACACGTAGTTTTTCCAACAATTGTTTGCAGACAGATTATTTCGCTTATAATTCGCTGTATCACACACAATTCCAGTGGGTCAGAAGTTTACATACACTAAGTTGACTGTGCGCTTTAAACAGCTTGATACATTCCAGGAAATGATGTCATGGCTTTAGAAGCTTCTGATAGGGTATTGGCGTCATTTGATTCAATTGGAGGTGTACTGTGGATGTATTTCAAGACCTACCTTCAAACTCAGTGCCTCTTTGCTTGACATCATCAAAGAAATCAGCCAATACCTCAGAAAATAAATTGTAAGACCTCCTCAAGTCTGGTTCATCCTTGGGAACAATTTCAAAATGCCTGAAAGGTTTCCACGTTCATCTGTACAAACAATAACACACAAGTATAAACACCATGGGACCACGCAGCCCATCCATACCGCTCCAGGAAGGAGATGCGTTCTGTCTCCTAGAGATGAGCGTGCTTTGGAAGTGCGAAAAGTGCAAAATCAATCCCAGAACAACAGCAAAGGACCTTGTAGAAGATACTAGAGGACACAGGTACAAAGTATCTATATCCACAGTAAAGCAAGTCCTATATCAACATAACCATGAAAGGCCGCTCAGCAAGGAAGAAGCCACTGCTCCAAAGCCGCCATTAAAAAAGCCAGACTACGGTTTTGCAGCTGCACATGGGGACAAAGATACGTACTTTTTGGAAAATGTCCTCTGGTCTGATGAAACGAAAATATAACTGTTTGGCATGTGACCATCGTTATGTTTGGCGGAAAAAAGGGGAAGCCTTGCAAGCGAAGAACACCATCCCAACTGTGAACGCACGGGTGTGGCAGATCATCATGCTGTGGGGGTGCTTTGCTGCAGGAGGGACTGGTGCACTTCACAAAATAGATAGCATCATGAGGAAGGAAAATTATGTGGATATATTGAAGCAACATCTCAAGACATCAGTCAGGAAGTTAAAGCTAGTGCTAAATGGGTCTTCCAAATGGACATTGACCCCAAGCATACTTCCAAAGTTATGGCAAAATGGCTTAAGGACAACAAAGTCAAGGTATTGGAGTGGCCACTCACAAAGCCCTGACCTCAATCCTATAGAAAATGTGTGGGCAACTGAAAAAGCGTGTGCGAGAACAGGAGGCCTACAAACCTGACTCAGTTGCACCAGCTCTGTCTCAGGAAGAATGGGCCAAAATTCACCCAACTTATTGTGGGAAGCTTGGAAGCTACCTGAAACGTTTGACCAATAAACAATTTAAAGGCAATGGTCCAAAAATACTAATTAGTGTCTGTAAACTTCTGACCCACTGGGAGTGTGATGAAATAAATAAAAGCTGAAATAAATCATTCTCTCTACCATTATTTCACATTCCTAAAAATAAAGTGGTAATCCCTAACTGACCAAAGACAGGCAACTTTTACTTGGATAAATGTCAGGAATTGTGAAGAACTGGGTTTAAATGTGGTTGGCTAAGGTGTATGTAAACTTGCGACTTCAACTGCTTGTAAATAAGCTATTTATGTTTTTAATAATAATATAATAATATGCCATTTAGCAGATCGACTTTTATCCTTACAGTCATGTGTGCATACATTTTTACGTATGGGTGGTCCCGGGATCGAACCCACTACCCTGGCGTTACAAAGCGCCAGCACTCCTAGGTGAGCTAGGGGACCACACAAGTATTATTCAGTGGCTAAAGGTGCCGTCTCCGGGGCCGAGGTTCAGTGGAATGGCATGTCTCCCCGAACCTGATCCAGAAAACCCCTCCCCTCCCTGTCATCCCTGTCTGGGACTATTGTTAAAAAACATGGGCACCTAGGGCATGCAGCACCCCGGCTGGCAGGCGCTGTCGGTGGAGCACAGGAGGTGATAGAGCAAGCAACAGTTGGACAGGCGCGCAAACTCAACTGGCACACCATGAGAAGAGGGAGGTGTTGGCGGCCAGCAATTATGGAGCAGTGGTTAGGGCAAGCACAGTACTCTGTCACTGCTAAAGGGTCCTCAGATCACAGTCGTTGGATGGGGTGTTGTCTGTAAAGTGGGGCACAGATAACAAAAGGGCATCAAAGGTATTCAAAAACAGGGATGGATGTGCAGGAGTCAGGGCTTTGGGTCCGCGGTGTCTGGGATCCTGGGTGCCTCATCGGATGGTCTGGTGGCACCACAGCAGTGGTGGAGGTCAAGTGTCCCTATGGTGCAAGGGACCTTACTATTGAAACAGTGAGTCAAAGCGTTTCTATATCAAGGAGGAGGGTCTTATCGCCTCTGTGAAATCATCCTTACTGGCACCAGGTCCAAGTTCAGCTCCATATTACTGGAAGGGACACCTGCTTCTTTGTTGTGTGGACCACAAAGCCTCCCATCACCATCACCATCCCCATCCGCGTGATGACCTCTGACAGACTCATATTGCTCCTCTTGTCAGTACCTGTTTTTAGGAAGCCAATAGTCAAAAAAATATTCCACATAGTTCATGCACACACACTTGCTCCCAGACAGAACAGAGAAGATGGCTGCCGTTTTACAGCCCTCTAAACATTTGTACTATTATGTGTGTTTTTCCGCGTTATTTGTAATTTTATTTTTGTACATAATGTTTCTGCCGCCGTCTCTTATACCAAAAAAGAGCTTCTGGATATCAGGACAGCGATTACTCACCTCGTATTGGGCGAAGATTTTTTCTTCGCGAGGCGAGCCGCGAAGGATATCATACAGACACCCGACAAAGCCCAAATCCCCGTCATTCGCGTGAGGAAGAGGCGCAGATATAGTGGGCGTAGTCGGGGTGCCTTGTAAGAATCGGCGGCCGGCCGGTAAACCGCCTCTTCCATCAATCTATTGAATCTTCAATCATTGGATAACCTAAGATTACGGTTATCCTACCAACGGAACATTAAAAACTGTAATATCTTATGTTTCACCGAGTCGTGGCTGAGCGGCGGCATGGATAACACACAGCTAGCGGGCTATACGCTCCATCGGCAGGATAGAACGGCTGACTCCGGTAGACAGGGGTGGCGGTCTTATATTTGTAAACAACAGCTGGTGCACAAAATCAAATACTAAGAAGTCTCGAGGTTTTGCTCGCCAAAGGTAGAGTATCTTATGATAAGCTGTAGACCACACTATTTACCAAGAGAGTTTTCATCTATATTTTTCATAGCTGTCTATTTACCACCACAAACCAATGCTGGCATTAAGATTGCACTGAATAAGTTGTACAAATGGCATAAATCAACAGGAACAACGCTCATTCCAGATGCAGCGCTCCTAGTGGCCGGGGACTTTAATGCAAAACTTAAATCCGTTCTACCTAATTTCTACCAGCATGTTAAATGTGCAACCAGAGAAAAAAAACTCTAGACCACCTTTACTCCACACACAGAGCGCATACAAAGCTCTCCCTACGCCCTCCATTTGGCAAATCTGACCATAACTCCTATCCTCTGATTCCTGCTTATAAGCAAAAACTAAAGCAGGAAGCACCAGTGACTTCGTTAATAAAAAAGTGGTCAGATGGCGCAGATGCTAAGCTACAGGACTGTTTTGCTAGCACAGACTGGAACATGTTCGGGATTCTTCAGACAGCATTGAGGAGTACACCACATCAGTCACTGGCTTCATCAATAAGTGCATCGATATGTCGTCCCCCCCGGTGACCGTACGTACATACCCCCAACCAGAAACCATGGATTACAGGAAACATCCGCACTGAGCTAAAGGGTAGAGCTGCCAGCTTTCAAGGAGCGGGACTCTAACCGGGCGCTTATAAGAAATCCCGCTATGCCCTCCGATGAACCATCAAACAGGCAAGGAGTCAATACAGGACTAAGATTGAATCGTACTCACTGGCTCTGACAGCTCGTCGGATCGGAGGGCTTGAAACTAGTACAGACTACAAAGGAACCACAGCCGCGAGCTGCCCAGTGACACAAGCCTACCAGGCAGGCTAAACCACTTCTAGCTAAGCTTCGAGGCAAGCAACACTGAAGCATGCATGAGGCACCAGCTGTTCCGGATGACTATGTGATCGCTCTCCGTGCCGATGTGAGTAAGACTTTAACGGTCAACATTCACAAGGCCGCAGGGGCCAGACGGATTACCAGGGCGTGTACTCCGAGCATGTGCTGACCAACTGGCAAGTGTCTTCACTGACATTTTCAACATGTCCCCTCACTGAGTCTGTAATACCAACATGTTTCAAGCAGACCACCATAGTCCCTGTGCCCAAGGACTCTAAGATAACCTGCCTAAATGACTACTGACCCGTGCACTGGCGTCTGTAGCCATGAAGTGCTTTGAAAGGCTGGTCATGGCTCACATCAACAGCATTATCCCAGAAACCCTAGACCCCACTCCAATTTGCAAACCGCTTCAACAGATCCACAGATGATGCCCAATCTCTATTGCACTCCACCACTGCCCTTTCCCCACCTGGACAAAAGGAACACCTGCGTGAGAATGATATTCGTTGACTGCAGCTCAGCATTCAACACCATAGTGCCCTCTAAGCTCATCACTAAGCTAAGGATCCTGGGACTAAACACCTCCCTCTGCAACTGGATCCTGGACTTCCTGACGGCCCCCCAGGTGGTAAGGGTAGGTAACAACACATCTGCCACACTGATCCTCACACCGGGGCCCCTCAGGGTGCGTGCTCAGTCCCCTCCTGTACTCTCTGTTCACCCCATGACTTGCATGGCCAGGCCCGACTCCCAACACCATCATTAAGTTTGCCGACTGACACAACAGTGGTAGGCCTGATCACCCGACAACGATGAGACCTATGGGGAGGAGGTCAGGGGCCTTGGCGTGTGGTGCCAGACAACAACCTCTCCCTCAACGTGACCAAGACAAAGGAGATGATTGTGGACTACAAGAAAAAAAAGAGGACTGAGCCCGCCCCCATTCTCATCGACCGGGCTGTAGTGGAACAGGTTGAGAGCTTCAAGTTCCTTGGTGTCCACATCGCCACGAACTATCATGGTCCAAACACACCAAGACAGTCGTGAAGAGGCACGACAAAGCCTATTCCCCCTCAGGGGACTGAAAAGATTTGGCATGGGTCCTCAGATCCTCAAGAAATTCTACAGCTGCACCATCGAGAGCATCTGACTGGTTTGCATCACCGCCTGGTATGGCAACTGCTCGGCCTCCGACCGCAAGGCCCTACAGAGGGTAGTGCGTGCGAGCCCATACATCACTGGGCCAAGCTTCCTGCCATCCAGGACTCTATCTCGCGGTGTTAGAGGAAGGCCCTCAAAATTGTCAAAGACTCCAGCCACCCTAGTCATGGACTGTTCTCTCTGCTACCGCATGGCCAGCGGTACCGGAGTGCCAAGTCTAGGTCAAAAGACTTCTCAACAGCTTCTACCCCCAAGCCATAAGACTCCTGAGCAGCTAATCACAGCTACCGGACTATTTGCACTGCCCCCCCCACCCCATCCTTTTTACGCTGCTGCTCATCTGTTAATTATTTATGCATAGTCACTTTAACTCTACCCACATGTACATATTACTTCAACTACCTCAACTAGCTCGGTGCCCCCGCAATTGGCTCTGCACCGGTACCCCCCTGTATATATAGCCTCCCTACTGTTATTTTATTTTTACTTCTGCTCTTTTTTTCTCAACACTTTTTTTGTTGTTGTTTTTATTTTACTTTCTTTGTTAAAAATAAATGCACTGTTAGTTAAGGGCTGTAAGTAAGCATTTCACTGTAATGTCTGCACCTGTTGTATTCGGTCGCATGTGACCAATAAAATTTGATTTGATTTGATTTGATTTGAATGTTATTTTACATACAAGTTTTGCTAAAAGCAACCAACTAAAGTAATGTCGTTTCATTCAGTAGTACAGCACAATTCACATTGCATTTTATCATGGGCACGGTGGGAATTTATATCTGTGAGTTTAAATTGTCTTACCCACGGAGTGAGAGAGAGTGAGAGAGAGTGCATCACTTCAGCAGATCTCCTTGCTGAGGTTGGCGTTGATCATGCACTGCTTCTCGTTGGGTGAGCCTGATGTTCCGCACCATCTAAAGCATGGGGAAAAGTGGATAGAAAGTCAACATTTCAGTGCATCTACAAATTCTATGTTTTACACAATTTGTATATTATCATATTTGATGAGTTACTGACCTGTCCGTCCACAGACTCGATGTGCTGTAGTCTCCACAACTGGATGCTCACACTCTGATCCCACTGGCACAGGCTGTCCATGCAGCCGGATGGTCTGAGGGATGCACTCCTTTTGGACTGTAAAACAAAGAGACATTTGGGCAGCCGGTAGGTATTTTCACCATCTTTATCTGGACAGAAAACACATTGTTTATCATAACACAAACACACATTGGACAATGTGACAAGTGGTCCCTCAACACCCAATCTTATGTCATGAACCATACACAAACATGCCGTAGATATATCTACAAATTCATTGTTGTATTTCTCTTTCCCCACGACATGCTAGCTATTCCACCAGGGCAGGGATATTTAACATTAGCTAGGTAGCGCTAATCGCCAACATTCGGCACTATTCACTGAAGGAAAAGTCTGACTACAGTCAGGAAAGTCTGCCCGCGGTGAGATATGGTGCAGCGTTAGCTGGCTATTGTAGCCAAACTAGCTAGCCCATCAGCAATATTTAGATAGCTATATCCCTGCCCTGGTGGGCTCTAACATTAGCTAGCATGTCATCACGTGAAAAAGTATGACTACACAAACCGTGAGCTAACGTTACCTAGCTGGCTGTAGGTTTTTCCAATCCTGCTACCTTGAGTGATGATGTCAAGACTTGCAACAGGATGTGTAGTTCTGTATGATAACCACATTAGCGGCTAATTAGCATCTTATTTTGGGGGGATCATTACAGCGAATATATTGATAGAAACTGAGATTAGGAGCACTCCCTTTAAAGTGTGCTCCTAATCTCAGCTCGTTCCTGTATAAAAAGACACCTCGGAGCCAGAAATCTTTCTGATTGAGAGGGGTCATACTTATTTCCCTCATTAAAATGCAAATCAATTTATAACATTTTTGACATGCGTTATTCTGGATTTTTTTGTTGTTATTCTGTCTCTCACTGTTAAAATAAACCTACCATTAAAATTATAGACTGATCATTTCTTTGTCAGTGGGCAAGCGTACAAAATCAGCAGGGGATCAAATACTTTTTTCCCTCACTGCTTAGGCCCTATTATGTGAATCACACTGCTGATCTCTCAATTATTTGCGACTTCCGGATTGTGGTTGTTGTGGATGGCTGTTCAAAAATAAACTCGCAAAAAAAAGAAATGTCCACTTTTAGGACCCTGTCTTCGTAAAAATCTAAATAACTTACAGATCTTCATTGTAAAGGGTTTAAACACTGTTTCCCATGCTTGTTCAATGAACCATAAACAATTAATGAACATGCACCTGTGGAGCGGTCGTTAAGACACTAACAACTCACGGACGGTGGGCAATTAAGGTCTCAGTTGTGAAAACTTAGTACACTAAAGAGGCCTTTCTACTGACTCTGAAAAAACACCAAAATAAAAATGCCCAGGGTCCCTGCTCATCTGTGAGCAACGTGCCTTAGTATGCTGCAAGGCATGGACGCGGGTGTGGCCAGGGCAATAAATTGCAATGTCACGTGCTGTGAGGCGCCTCTAACACAGTCGCTACCGGGGAAGACAGGACGGACAGCTGATCGTCCCTCGCTAGTGGCAGACCACATGCAATCCCATTGAGCACTTCTGGGACCTGTTGGATCGGAGGGTGAAGGCTAGGGCCATTCCCCCAGAAGTGTCTGGAACTTGCAGGTGCCTTGGTGGAAGAGTGGAGTAACATCTACCAGAACAGCAAATCTGGTCCAGTTTCTGCTGAGTTTACAGTCGGGGAAAAAAAGTATTTAGTCAGCCACCAATTGTGCAAGTTCTCCCACTTAAAAAGATGAGAGAGGCATGTAATTTTCATCATATGTACCACGTCAACTATGACAGACAAATTGTGGAAAAAAAATACAGAAAATCACATTTGTAGGATTTTTTATGAATTTATTTGCAAATTACGGTGGAAAAAAAAGTATTTGGTACGCCTACAAACAAAGCAAGATTTCTGGCTCTCACAGACCTGTAACTCTTATTTAGGCTCCTCTGTCCTCCACTCGTTACACCGTATTAATGGCACCTGTTTGGACTTGTTATCAGTATAAAAGACACCTGTCCACAACCTCAAACAGTCACCCTCCCAAACTCCACTATGGCCAAGACCCTAGAGCTGTCAAAGGGACCCCAGAAACAAAATTGTAGACCTGCCCCAGGCTGGGGAAGGCTGAATCTGCAATAGGTAAGCAGCTTAGTTTGAAGAAATCAACTGTGGGAGCAATTATTAGGAAATGGAAGACATACAAGACCACTAATAATCTCCCTCGATCTGGGGCTCCACGCAAGATCTCACACGTGGGAGTCAAAATGATCACAAGAGCGGTGAGCAAAAATCCCAGAACCACACGAGGGGACCTAGTGAATGACCTGCCAGAGGGCTGGGACCAAAGTAACAAAGCCTACCATCAGTAACACACTACGCCGCCAGGACTCCAAATTCTGCAGTGCCAGGCGTGTCCCCCTGCTTAAGCCAGTACATGTCCAGGCCCGTCTGAGGTTTGCTAAGTGCATTTGATGATCCAGAAGAGGATTGGGAGAATGTCATATGGTCAGATGAAACCAAAATAGAACTTTTTGGTAAAAACTCAACTCCGTCGTGTTTGAGGACAAAAATGCTGAGTTGCATCCAAAGAACACCATACCTACTGTGAGCATGGGGGTGGAATCATCATGCTTTATGGCTGGTTCTCTGCAAAGGGACCAGGACGGCTGATCCGTGTAAGGGAAGGAATTAATGGGGCCATGTTGTGAGGTTTTGAGTGAAAACCTCCTTCCATCAGCAAGGGCATTGAGATGACGCGTGGCTGGGTCTTTCAGCATGACACTGATCCCAAACTCACCGCCCGGGCACCGAAGGGGTGGCTTCGTAAGAAGCATTTCTAAGGTCCTGGGTGGCCTAGCCAGTTCTCTCCATATCTCAACCCCATAGAAAATCTTTAGAGGGAGTTGAAAGTGTGTTGCCCAGAGACAGCCCCAAAAACATCACTGCTCTAGAGGATATCTGCGAGAATGGGCCAAAATACCAGCAACAGTGTGTGAAAACCTTTGAAACTTACAGAAAGCGTTTGACCAGTGTCATTGCCAACTAAAGATATATAACAAAGATTGGAACTTTTGTTATTGACCAAAATTTTCCACCATAATTTGCAAATAAATTCATTAAAAATCCTACAATGTGATTTTCTTGAATTTTTTCTCATTTTGTCTGTCATATTGGCGTGTACCTATAATGAAAACTACAGGCCTCTCTATCTTTTTTAAGTGGGAGAGCTTGCACAATTGGTGGCTGACTAAATACTTTTTTTTCCCCACTGTATATTGGATGTATTTTTACCCCAATAATGGTTGAATTGAAGAAGTGTAGGCTAAGTTGCTTATCAATCACTGTTTGTGTCTTCGTGGCTTGGGCAGCCAGTGAAAAATGCCTGCTCTTGCAACAGCTGCATAGTCTGCGGATCCTAGCCTGGAATAGTACAAATGAAAATGTAATGCACTCACTGCTGTAAGTCTCTCTGACAAGAGCATCTGCTTAATGCCATAAAAAAAGGGAGTTCCACCAAAAAAAAAAAAAAAGATTGCCTTTCGTGAATACCTGCACTTTCGGTACCCTCCACTAGCACTGACTTTGCTGATAGCTTACTTTTTGGGACTTAATATGACCGAGATGTGTGGTTGTACCCACCCCAGCTACTGTATCTGAAGATGAATGCTCTTAACATGTAAGTCGCTCTGGATAAGTGTCTGCTAAATGACTAAAAATGTACATGGATCTGTTGTAAACTCCTCCGTTGTGCTCCATACATACTGACAAAAACTAGTTTATTTAAGAAGACCAGAGTAGGGCTTTTTACTGCTCCAATCTAATTACGTGCTGATTAAAAAAAAAAAATGTCGAAAGGCCTAACAGACAAATGCTTAAACTTGACACTTCTTGAGTAGACTTAAGCATCCGCAAATTATTTGCGGTATCAAGGGTCAAGCATAGATATCCTATTGAATTAATTAAAGTGGAACTGACAGTGATTTTAACTACTTTGCAGATATGAAACCAACAGCCAATCATAATATCAGTAAAAAATATCAAATTCCCAGTTTATGCTACAAAACCAACTTTATAAGAGTTTAAAAAATGGGCTCTCATTTGACTCAAATTCCTATGACGTTACAGTAAGGCATTGTTGGCAGAATAAATGGCTGCACAGTTCAATGCATGATTAATTTAGCTAATACACCAATATTCTTTACTGGTAGTCCAACAAATATTGCTTTCTATCAGGTTGTATAATCACTGCTTCGGCCTGGTACGACTGTTTCCTGCCTCCAGCCCTTCCAGATGCACTGTTTCAGTTTCAATGACACCAATATTTTTGGACAAAAATTGACAAATATAACTTAAGCTGGGAATGTCAATACAATCAAACTAGCACGGGCAACGTGACCATAAGTCAGTCTTAGCTGTGGCTAATGGCTTGCTTATCTCTTTATCCTAGCTATTTATTGTGGAAGCTTAAAACAGGAGCCTAAGCTAGCTAGCTGCTGGGAGGATGTCGTTGACATTGGGCCAGTGGAGTGTGGAAAACTTTTTCCCCACCGTGGTTTTTCAGTGGCGACAGCTAAAGATGCAGAGTGTCATTTGGTTAGCTGCATTACAGTCACTTGCTACTAGCTATGCTGAACTTAGCGAGCCTATCCACAGTTGCATGTCTGTGGTTGTCAGTCAAATGTATTGGCATCGATCAAATGGGAGGACAGGCAGGCAAGTTTCTATTCAGTTGTCAAACTGGTTTTGGGACAAGGTGGGCAGGCTACTATTCCCTATTGTTTATCAGTACAATTTTGACAGCCAACTAAAAGCTAAAAAAGTTTGAGAGTGTTTTATCTACTGTTCCCTCGTTATCGTTTTAGCTCAATCTCGCTTTGGCTAACATTAGTTCTTGATCTTGTTGTTTGTTGATGTGCATAGACAGCTGAGGAAGAGAAGAGGCTATGGTTCCTGGTTGTTTGATCCCAGTGAGGACTGTAAGTTTGCAAATGTAAGTGGACTCCTGTGGTATTTATATATTTGCAGAAATCCATTCAGGTGTGTTTTGTGGCTTTTGGCAAATGCTTTCTAATGATCTAAGTTGGTTATTGTACTGCCTGTAAGCTTACACAGTCCAGTTCAAAGTGAATGATAGCAGGCCCATGTGGTGTTTGCATATACAGTGGGGAAAAAAGTATTTAGTCAGCCACCAATTGTGCAAGTTCTCCCACTTAAAGATGAGAGAGGCCTTGTAATTTTCATCATAGTTACACGTCATTTGTGAAGACAAAAGAATGAGAAAAAAAAAATCCAGAAAATCACATTGTAGGATTTTTAATGAATTTATTTACAAGTATATGGTGGAAAATAAGTATTTGGTCAATAACAAAAGTTTCTCAACACTTTGTTATATATCCTTTGTTAGCAATGGCACAGGTCAAACGTTTTCTGTTTCAGGTTTCCCACACTGTTGCTGGTATGTTGGCCCATTCACTCCATGCAGATCTCCTCTCAGAGCAGTGATGTTTTGGGGCTGTCGGCCTGGGCAACACAGACTTTCCAACTCCCCCCAAAGATTTTCTATGGGGGTTGAGATCCCGGAGACTGGCTAGGCCACTCCCGGACCTGTCAAATGCTTCTTCGCGAAGGCACTCCTTCCGTTGCCGGGCGGTGTGTTTGGGATCATTGCCATGCTGGAAGACCCATCCGTTTCATCTTCAATGCCCTTGCTGATGGAAGGAGGTTTTTCGCTCAAAATCTCACGATACATGGCCCCATTCATTCTTTCGCTTTTACATGGATCAGTCGTCCTTGATCCCTATGCAGAAAAAAAGCCTTCCAAAGCATGATCTTTCCACCCCCCATGCTTCCACAGTAGGTGTGGTGTTCTTATGGTTGCAACTCCAGCATTCTTTTGTCCTCCAAACGCGACAAGTTGAGTGTTTACCAAAAATTCTATTTTTGGTTTTCATCTGACCCTTATGACATTCTCCCCAATCCTCTTCTGGATCATCCAAATGCACTCTAGCAAACTTCAGACAGGGCCTGGACATGTACTGGCTTAAGCCAGAGGTTGGGACCACGTCTCGCTTTCTGCAGGATTTGAGTCCCTGGCGGGCGTGGTGTGTTGCTGATGGTAGGCTTTGTTCCTTTGGTCCCAGCTCTCTGCGGGTCATTCACTAGGTCCCCCCGTGTGGTTCTGGGATTTTTGCTCACCGTTCTTGTGATCATTTTGACCCCACGGGGTGAGATCTTCGCGTGGAGCCCCAGATCGAGGAGATTATCAGTGGTCTTGTATGTCTTCCATTTCCTAATAATTGCTCCCACACCGCTCGGGCACGAACGAGTGGCTTCGTAAGAAGCATTTCCAGGTCCTGGAGTGGCCCTAGCCAGTCTCCAGATCTCAAGCCCATAGAAAATCTTTGGAGGGAGTTGAAAGTCTGTGTTTGCCCAGTGACAGCCCGCCCAAAACATCACTGCTCTAGAGGAGATCTCGGCATGGAGGAATGGGCAAAATACCAGCAACAGTGTGTGAAAACCTTGTAAGGGCTTACAGAAAGCGTTTTGACCTATGTCATTGCCAACAAAGGTATATAACAAAGTATTAAGAAACAATTGTGTTTTACAAATACCCTTATTTTCTCCATAATTTGCAAATAAATTCATTAAAAATCCTACAATGTGATTTTCTGAATTTTTCCCTCAATTTATCTGTCATAGTTGGCGTGTACCTATGGTGAAAATTACAGGCCTCTCTCATCTTTTTAAATTGGGAGAACTTAAACAATTGGTGGCTGACTAAATAATTTTTCCCCCACTGT
>NW_025539404.1:0-13107 GCF_020615455.1 Coregonus clupeaformis
TCAAATAAACTCTTACAATAAAATTAAGAGATCATGTAACACTCTGGCTCTATGGAGTTTATATTGAGCCAGGTGTTATTTTTGGTTTGGGTGTATTTATTTGGTGGTGTTGGGGATGGGTGAGTTTACTTTTGTTTGTGACAAGTGGTGATTGGACGATGATCCAATCAGAGGTAACGAGGTCAGCTGTCGGCTCGGCACCTCTGATTGGGAGCTATATATATTTGTGTGTTTTCTCCTTTGTGTTGTGGGTTATTGCTTTCGGGTTGCTGTTAGTTTGTATCAGTATTTTTGAACTTTAGTATTTCATTTGTTGTTTTCGAGGGTGTAAATAATAAAGTATATGTAATGCAACCAAGGAGATGGTGCTTTTGACGATCGTGACAGAATAACCTACCACAAAAGGACCAAGCAGCGTATACATGCGGCAACAGGACCTACTCTGACACAGGAGTACAGGATGCCTCCTAAGGTCGGGACATGGGAAGAGTTATGGATCGGACAGGATCTTGGGCACAACCGGAGAATATCGTCCTCGTGAAGAGCTGGAGGCAGCCAAAGCGAGAGGAGGTGGTATTGAGGAGGCAGCGCAAGGCGAGGCTGGGAAGCCTCGCGGGAAGAGAGGCAACCCCAAGAAATTTTTTGGGGGCACATGGTTTGGGCAGCTGGGCAGCAGGAGGCTGCCACAGGGAGAAAAGGAGAGAAGTGTAACGGAGTATGGGAGCCATTGGCGAAAGTGGAAGGAGGGAAGTTGCTGTGGCACGGCAGAGAGACTGAAGTGTGTTCCAGTCTGGTGGTCGCTTGATCCCCAGTTATAGGCCAGTGGGGGGTGTTTGATGGACGTGTTCCTACCCACGAACCAGTCCACGATGCGCGCCGCCAGCCGGCCAGAGTCTGCCGCCTGCCCTAGGGTGTCTGGAACTGCCCGGCCTGCCAAGCGCTGCATAAGCCCGCCCCGCCGGCTGAGCCTGCAAAGCCGTCGTTGCCATGAGCCTGGGAGGTCCGCCAGACAGAATCATACACCTCTATGGAATCAGCAGGAGCGAGAGCTTATGCTGGACTGGGAGGCTGGGTTGTGACGCAGGGAGCGGTCACGCGGATGGATTGGGAGGAGAGACTGATGAGATGGGGTCGCTCCACCGCTAGCCGCCTAGCCAGCACTATCAGCCAGCTGCAGAGCAGCCAGACCTGCTATTACATGAGCAGCCAGATTCGACAGCCAGCCATGAGCAGCCAGGATCTGTTAGCCAGCCATGATAGACTGGCCAGGTCATGAGCAGCCAGATCGCAGCAGTATGAGCAGCCAGATCCGACAGCTAGCCATGTGGCAGCCAGATACACTGGGCAGCCATGAGTAGGCCAGGATTCGACAGCAGCATGAGTAGCTAGGGGACTGGCTAGCTAGCCATGAGCAGCCAGACCTGGAAGCAGCATGAGCAGCAGATTCAGCACGTGAGCAGCCAGATCAGTCAGCCAGCCATGAGCACTGATTCAAGCCAGAGCTATGAGAGTAGATCCGACAGCTGGGTAAGTGAGCAGCTAGATGACAGTTGTGCATGAGCAGCGAGATACAGCTGGAGCATGCGAGCAGCGGGGATCCTCAGAAGAAGCTAAATAGATCACAACTAGTATGAGAGCAGCCAGGATCGCTAAGCAAGCCAGAGCAGCCAAGATCGTAGCTGAAGGCAGTGGAGCAGCCAGATCGACAGCCAGCCATGAGCAAGCTAGATCCGCTAAGGAGCAGCAGAACAGTTGTGCATGAGCAGCCAGATAAAAGGATCGGGCTGTGAGGGTGCCAGGATCCGCCAGAGCCGGCCCAGCCAGGAACCCAGAGCCGGGCCCAGCCAGGTCCGGCCAGAGCCGTCCAGCCTGGATCCGCCAGGAGCCGCCCCGCCGGGTGATCCGCCAGAGCCGCCCAGCCAGGATCCGCCAGAGCCGCCTGAGCCAGGACTCCGCCAGAGTCGCCCAGCTAGGATTCGCCAGAGCGCTCAGCCAGGATCCGCCAGAGCCGGGCCCCGGGCCAGGATCCGGGCAGAGCCGCCCCGGGCCAGGATCCGGGCAGAGCCCGCTTGGATCGCTAGAGCCGGCTCAGCCAGGATCGCAGAGCGGGCCCAGCCAGGATCGCCAGAGCCGGCCCAGCCAGGATCCGCCAGAGCTGGCTCAGCCAGGATCCGCTTGAGAGCGCCCAGCCAGGAGGTCGCAGAGCCGCCCAGCCAGGATCAGGAGCCGCCCAGCCAGGATGAGAGGATCAAGGCAGCCAGGGATCGCAGAGCCGCCGCCTGGATCGCCAGGATGCCAGCCAGGATCCGCCAGAGCCGGGCCCAGCCAGGATGCCAGGAGCCGCCAGCCAGGAGAACTGCCAGGAGTCCAGCCAGGATCCGCCAGAGCGGCCTGTGCCAGGATCCGCCAGAGCCGCCCAGCCTGGATCTGGCCAGGAGCCGCAGGATCAGAGCGCCGCCAGGATTCGCCAGAGCGCCCGCCAGGATGGAGAGTAGGGCCCCGCCAGGATCCGCCAGAGTTCGTGCCAGCCAGGATCCGCCATTTAGTCAGGTGATGGCCTTTAGCCCAGGTGCTGCCCTTTAGCCCGTGCTGCCTCCTTAGTCGGGTGCTGCTCCGGAGTCGGGTGTGCCGCCCCTTAGCCTAGTGCTGCCCCCGCGAGTCCGGTAATGCCCCTTAGCCCGGTGCTGCCCCTCAGGCCGATGCTGCTCCCTTAGTCCGGGGTTGCCCCCTTAGTCCAGGTGGGGTTAGGGTGGAGGGTGGGTTATTGGGAGGAGGTTGGTATTGAAGCAGGTTGTGATGGGTGGTGGGGTGGGGATACCGACCGGCCAGAGCCGCCACCATGGACAGATCGCCCGCACCCAGACCCTCCCCTAGTCCTGATGTTGGTGCGCCCGGAGTTCGTACCTTTAGGGGGGTACTGTAACACTCTGGCTCTATGGACGTTTATATTGAGCCAGGGTGTTATTTTTGGTGTTTGGGTGATAATTTGGTGGTGTTGGGGATGGGTGAGTTTTATTTTGCTTGTGTCAGTGGTGATTGGTGATGACTCCTCAATCAGAGGTAACGAAAGTGTAGTGTGGTCGTTATCTCTGATTGGGAGCCGAATATATTTGTGTGTTTTTTCTTTGTGTTGTGGGTTATTGTTTTGTTGCTGTTAGTTGTATCAGTATTTTGAACTTCACGTATCGTATTTGTTGTTTTTGGTTTAAATAATAAACATCATGTTACTTCGCAACGGCTAAGCATTGGTCCGCCTCCTTTTGAGATCGGGACAGATCAAGTGGTTTTTGGTTAGTGTGGAAACGATTAAAATCAGCAGGATCAAATATTTTTTCCCTCACTGTACTAATGATCAAAATCTAAAACAATTTATATCAATCCCTGATCATTTATCAGTGTGTGACATTACATAGTACATTTCCTCTTGATCATTATAAGAGTAGGTTTGTATAGCATCCCTCTTCGAAATAACAAAGTGGAAATATTTACAGATAGACCAGGGGTGAGTATCATAGAAATAATAAACCTCGCATCATGTCCCAGTGATGTTTAATCTTTGGCAGTACCTGAGCACAGACAATGGCCTGGGCAGGCTGTTGCCTGTGATTGAATTTACTGCTTCCACGTTGGCTGTGATACAGAGATTGGATCCACCTGTAATGAGGTATTCATTTCGCTTTGATGCACAGGGGCTGTCAGTTTGGGAACTAAAGGTGGCTGCCGGCAAAGACTGTCTGAGTCACACACCATACACAACACAATTCTATATACAAATACACCATACGCAACACACACCATACACAACACACCATACACAACACACCATACACAACACACCATACACAACACACCATACACAAACACACCATACACAACACACCATACACAACACACCATACACAACACAAACACAACACAACACACCATACACAACACACAATACACAACACACCATACACAATACACCAAACAACACGCCATACACAACACACCATACACAACACACCATACACAACACACCATACACAACACACCATAAATAACACACCATACACAACACACCATACAAACACAAACACATACACAATACAATTACAAATAACACACCACAAAAAAGACACCATACACAACACACCATTACACAACACACCATAAACATAACATACACAAACACATAAAATACAAAAACACACCATACCAATACACCATACACACAAAATACACCATACACAACACACCATACACAACACACCATACACAACACACCATACACAACACACCATACACAACACACCATACACATTAGTTACACACTACAGTACACAACACACCACAACACAACACACCAAAACACACCATACACAACACACCATACACAACACACACCATAATTAACACATAACACACCATACACAACACACCATACACAACACACCATGACACAACACACCATACACAACACACCATACCAACACACCATACACAATACACCAACACAACACACCAAACAATACACCATACACAAACACACCATCACACAACACACCATACACAACACACCATACACAACACACCATACACAATACACCATACACAACACACCATACGCAACACACCATACACAACACACCATACACAAACATACCATACGCAACACACCATACCCAACACACCACATGCAACACACAATACAAACACACATACACAACACACCATACCCAAACACCACATGCAAATACACCATACACAATACACCATACACAACACACCATACACAAACACAAACAAACACATACACAACACACCTAACAACACACCATAGGCAACACACCATACACAAACACACCATACACAAACACACATACACAACACACCATACACAACACACCATACACAACACACATACACAACAATAACATAGAAAAAAAAAATAAACACACATAAAATACAAAAAACACAATACACAATACACTATACACAACACACCATACCCAACACATAACACACCTACACAACACACCATACACAAATAACACACCACATACAACACACCATACACAATACACCATACACAACACACCACATACAACACACCATACACAACACACCATAAAACAAAAACAACAACAACATACACAAACACACATACAACACACCATACACAACACACATACCAACACAAAAAAAAACACACAAAAAACACATACAACACACATACACAAACACAATAAACACACATACACAAACACATACACAACAATAAACACCATTAACAACAAATAAAAACACCATACAAACACAACACACATAACAACACACAAAAAAACACAACACAACAAATATCAACACACATAACACAACAATACAAACACACCACAACAAACACCAAACAAAAATAGAACACAAAAAACAAAACATAAAAAAATAAAAAACACAAAAACACATAACAACACACCATAAAAACAAACAATACAAACACACAAAAACAACAAACACACATAAAAAAAAAACACAAACACAAAACACATAGAACACATAATACACAAAAATACAAAATAACATATACAAAAATTATAAGTTGAAGTGGAAGTTAATAACTTAGCCAAATACATTTAAATTAGTTTTCAAATCCTGACATTTAATCCTAGAAAAAGCCTAGGTCAGTAGGATCGGTGGATCCAGTATTAGAAAGGACGCACTCCCGCTTTTACGATGACATTGTTAGGGTTTACGAGAATGGTGGATCCAGTCAGAGGCAGTCCTGTGGGCGAAAAAACTTATGAGAGAGGTTGAAGGAGAATAGCAAAAAGGAACGCAAAGGGGAGCCACAAACAGACAAATAATGGGCAGTACAACAGTGGTGGACAGAACGGCATCTGGACTGGACTGAACTCATCGATCTGTACAGATGGGTATAGCAGCAGACGACAACCAGTACTTATCAGCTAAAAACAAGAAGTAGTGCTCAGTTGGCAAGTGCATCACCAACAGGACAATAGAGGGAGTGGGAAAACATTGCCTGGAACTACTTGAGAGTGGCTCATGCAGTCCCGACTCAACCCAATAGAGCATATTTGAGATGGGAAGGCGTTGCAGCATAATTGTACGCCGTCCAATCTGCAGCAATTGCGTTGATGCCAAGGAAGGCAGCATGGACCAACATCCAGTGGAACGCTTCCGACATCTTGTAGAATGCCCCGGAAGAATTCAGGATGTTCTGAGGCGATGGTGAATCGGTATAGATGGGTGATTAAAAAATTGGATGTAAGAGCTAGGAAGTGAATATATACACCTTAGTAAATAATTTAAACTATTTTTCACAATTCTGACATTTAATCTTGTAAAAATCCCTGTTTAGTAGTTAGGATCGTGGCTGGATCCAGTATCTCCGAAACGGACGACTCCCCTGGGCTTTTCACGCATGACAGTGTTAGGGTTTACCGAGAATGGAGAATCGTTGTAGTTAGGATGCACTTTATTTAATAATGTGAAATGTAGAATAATAGTAGAGAGAATGATTTCTTTCAGCTTTTATTTTTCATCACATTCCCAGTGTGTCAGAAGTTTGACATACACTCAATTAGTATTTGGTAGCATTGCCTTTAAATTGTTTAACTTGGGTCAAACGTTTCAGGTAGCCTTCCACAAGTTCGCATAATAAGTTGGGTGAATTTGGCCATTCCACCTGACAGAGCTGGTGTAACTGAGTCAGGTTTGTAGGCTCTTGCTCGCACACACTTTTTTCAGTTGTGCACACACATTTTCTATAGGATTGAGGTCAGGGCTGTGATGGCTACTCCAATACCTTTGACTTTGTTGTCCTTAAGTCATTTTTTGTCGACAACTTTGAAGTATGCTTGAGGTATTGTCATTTGGAAGACCCATTTGCCTTATGTATCAAGCTTTAACTTCCTGACTGATGTCTTGAGATGTTAGCCTCAAATATATCCACATAATTCTTCCTCATGATGCCATCTATTTTGTGAAGTGCACCAGTCCCTCTGCAGCATGATGCTGCCACCCCCGGGCTTCACGGTTGGGATGGTGTTTGGCTTGCAAGCCCCCGTTTTCCTCCCAAACATAACGATGGTATAATGGCCAAACATAATTTATAGACCAGAGGACAGTTCTCCTAAAAGATGATTTTGTCCATGTGTGCATTTGCAAACCGTAGTCTGGCTTTTTATATGGGGTTTTGGAGCAGTGGTCTTCTTGCTGAGGGCCCTTTAGTATGTGATACAGGACTCATTTTATGTGGATATTGATTTTGTACCGTTTCCTCCAGCATCTTCACAAGGTCCTTTGGTTGTTCTGGGATTAATTTGCACTTTTCGCACCAAAGTATGTTCATTCTAGGAGACAGAAAGCGCCTCCTTCCTGAGCGGTAGGATGGCTGGTGGTCCCATGGTGTTTATACTTCGCGTACTATTGTTTGTACAGATGAACGCGGTACCTTCTAGGCGTTTGGAAATTGCCCAAGGATGAACCAGAACAAGAAATTTGAGGTCTTGGCCGATTTCTTTTGATTTTCCCATGATGTCAAGCAAAGAGTGATTGAGCTTTGGAAGGTAGGGCCTTGGAATACATCCACAGGTTTACCTCCAATTGACTCAAATTATGTAAATTAGCTCATCAGAAGCTTTATGCCATGACATCATTTTCTGAATTGTATGCTGTTTAAAGGAAGTAACTTAGTGATGTAAAGACATGGAATGTGATACAGTGAATTATAAGTGAAATAATCTAGTCTGTAAACAATTGTTGGAAATAGAGCAGTTTAACTGGATTTGCCAAAACTATAGTGTGTTAACAAGAAATTTGTGGAGTGGTTGAAAAATGAGTTTAATGACTCCAACCTAAGTGTATGTAAACTTCCGAATGAAAACTGTATAACACACCATACACAACACAGAACACACCATACACAACACAACACACCATACACAACACGCACCATACACAAATACACCATACACAACACATAACACACCATAAAAATACACATACAAAATATACATATACAATACACCATACAGCAAATACACACACCACACAACACACCATACACAACACACACAACACACCATACATATAACACACACATCTCACAAACACCAACACAAAAAACAAAACATTCAAAGAAATACACAACACACCATACACAACACACACAACACACAACACACCATACACAACACACCAAACACAACACACACAACACACCATACACAACACACCATACACAACACACCATACACAACACACCATTCACAACACACCATACACAACACAACACACCATATGCAACACAACACACCATATGCAACACAACACACCATACACAACACACCATACACAACACACCATAAACAACACACCATACACAACACACCATAAACAACACACCATACACAACACACCATACACAACACATAACACACCATACACAACACAACACACCATACACAACACACCATACACAACACAACACACCATACACAACACACCATACACAACACACCATAACAACACAACACAACACACCATACACAACACACCATACACAACACAACACACCATACACAACACACCATACACAACACAACATACACAACACATAACACACCATACACAACACAACACACCATACACAACACACCATACACAACACACCATACACAACACAACACACCATACACAACACACCATACACAACACACCATACACAACACAACACACCATACACAACACACCATGCACAACACAACACACCAAACACAACACACCATACACAACACACCATACACAACACACCATACACAACACAACACACCATACACAACACAACACACCATACATAACACACCATACACAACACACCATACAATAATAACACACCATACACAAAAACACATAACACACCCGCACACAACACAACACACCATACACAAACACACTATACACAACACACAACACACCATACAATAAATACACCATACACAACACAACACACCATACACACAAACACACCATACACAACACACCATACACAACACAACACACCATACACAAACAACATGCAATACAACACAACACACCAAACACAACACACCATACACAACACACCATACATACCACACACATACACAACATAAACACATCATATACACAAAACACACTATACATAACACACCATACACAACAGCACCATACACAACACAACACACCATACACAACACACCATACACAAATACACCATACACAACACAAACACATAAAACACACCATACACAACACAACACACCATACACAACACACCATGCCACACATACACAATACACATACAAAAATAACCATACACAACACACCATACACAAACACAAACATTACATATACACAACACAACACACCACATAAATAACACACTCATACACAACATAACACACCATACACAACACACCATACAACACAACACACCATGGCACAACACACCATACACAACACACCATACACAAAAAACACACCATACACAAAACAACACACCAAAATAACACACCATAACAACACAACACACCATACACAACACACACCAAACACAAACACAACATACACATACACACAACACACCACACAACACAACACAACACACCATACACAACACACCATACACAAACAAAGCACAAGACTTATATCCAAAACAACATAAATATACTGTAGAAATGAATGCTCAGCCATCAGTCAATAATGTTGCACCTCTGTCTCCGCTAGAGTGTCCTCCCAGACTCTGTCAGTTTGAATTGTTGGTGGATTCTTATTTATAAGAAACACAATAAACAGAGATAAAAGTATATGTCTCAATAACGGAAAACAATACAAGTCGGCAACAAATAACATGGACAGACAAGTAGAATAGATGAGTGAATGCACAAGGTTTCAAGTAGACGAGAATTATCTTCTCTGATGGTTTGGAGAAACATCAAACTGAAACATTATGCATGGTGAATATATGATTTACATTAGACACTAGATTATATTTCATCTGCAAGCAGACTGAGCCATGTTGGGGGGTGGGGTAGCCAAAACCACTGCCTAAGATATCAGTGTTGTCTCTAAGAAACTGTTCCGACATATGTTACCAGGAGGGTTATATGGGAGCACAACTGTCATGTTATTCCAGGGGACAAGATGCCTTTTTGAGGGACACATACAGCTTTATTAGAGAGAAAAAAATGAGAAAGCCTGATTCCCACAGTCTCTGGGCGGTTTGGACAAAAGATCAAGATTTGCTGTAGGTGGTAGTCAATAATTCATATTTGTGGACTCTGAGCGGACTCTGTTTAGATGCATTTGCTATCACAGTGGAGAAGGGGTTATACTCAGTAGAGCTATATACACTATATATAAATAAGTATGTGGACACCCCTTAAATTAGTGGATTAGATTATTTCAGGCCTACCAGTTGGGTTACAGGTGTATAAAATCGAGCTTGCAGCCATACATAGACAATGCAGTAGAATGGCCTTACTGAAGAGCTCAGTGACTTTCACTGGGAGCAACACCAATAGTACGCCACCTTTCCAACAAGTAGTCTGGTAAATTTCTGCCATTCTAGAGCTGCTCCCGTCAACTGTGGGTGCTGTTATTGTGAAGTGGAAACGGTTGGAGAACAACGGCTCAGCCGCTAAGTGGTAGGCCACATAAGCTCACAGAACACGCCAGTGCTGAAGCGCCGTAGAGCACGAAATAATGCTGTCCTCGCCATAAACACTACCTGTTCAAATCAGGGTTTGCGAAGCAACGTTAGCACAAGAACTGTCTGGCCGAGCAATGGGTTTGACAGCAGCCGCACACAAGCCTAAGATCACCGGCGCGCAATGCCAAGCATCGTGATTATAAAGCTGCCATTGACTCTGGAGCAGTGGAAACGCTTTTTGGGAGTGATGAATCACGCTCACCATCTGGCAGTGCTACGAAATCTGGGTTTGGCAGATGCCAGGAGAATATACCTCACCTAATGCATAGTGCCAACTGTAAAGTTTGGTGGAGGAGAAAATAATGGTCTGGGCCATGGCAGGTTGGCTAGGCTCCCTTAGTTCCAGTGAAGAGAAATTTTAATCTCTACAGTGCATAATGACATGCTAGGAAATTCTGTGCTTCCAACTTTGTGGCAACAGTTTGGGGAAGGCCGCTTTCCTGTTTCAGCATGACAATGCCTCTGCACAAAGCGAGGTCCATACAGAAAGGGTTTGTGAGATCGTGTGGAAGAACCTGACTGCCTGCACAGAGCCCTGACTTCAACCACATCGAACACCATGGGATGAAATGGAACGCCGATCAAGCAGCCAGGTTAATATCACAACATCAGTGCCTAACTAACTAATACTCTTGTGGTTGAATAGAAGCAAAAGTCCCTGCAGCACAAGTTAACATCCTGTGGAAAGCCTCTCAGAAGAGTTATATATGTTTATACTATGAGTTATATACAGTGGGGGGAAAAGTATTTAGTAGCCATTTCGACTAAAAAGATGAGAGGCTGTAATTTTATCATAGGTACATTAACCATGACAGACAAAATGAGGAAAAATCCAGAAAATCACATTGTAGGAATTTTTATGAATTTATTTGCAAATTATGGTGGAAAATAAGAATGGTAATAACAAAATTTTAATACTTTGTTATATACTCCTTTGTTGGGCAATACACAGGTAAACGTTTTCTGTAAGTTTCACAAGGTTTTCACACTGTTGCTGGTGTATTTTGGGCCATTCTCCATGCATCCCTAGAGCAGTATGTTTTGGGGCTATCGGGCAATAGGACTTTCAACTCCCTCCAAAGATTTTCTATGGGGTTGAGATTGGAGATCAGATAGACCAGGATCTTGAAATGCTTATTAAACACTCTTCGTTGTTCGGCGGTGTGTTTGGGATCATTGTCATGCTGGAAAGACCCAGCCACGTTTATCTTCAATGCCCTGCTGATGGAAGGAGGTTTTTACTTCACGATAATGGCCTCCATTCATTCTTTCCTGAGCACGGACTGGTCGCCCTGGTGCCTTTGAAGAAAAATGAAACCAAGCATGATGTTTCCACCCCATGCTTCACAGTAGGTATGGTGTTTTTTGGATGCAACTCAGCATTCTTTGTCCTCCAAACACGATTTGAGTTGAGTTTTTACCAAAAAGTTATATTTTGGTTTCATCTGACATAAGACATTCTCCAAATCCCCTTCTGGATCATCCAAATGCACTCTAGCAAACTTCAGACGGCCTGACATGTACTGGCTTAAGCAGGGGACACGCCTGGCACTGCAGGATTTGAGTCTCTGGCGGCGTAGTGTGTTACTGATGGTAGGGTTTGTTAAGGTCCTGCTCTCTGCAGGTATTCACTAGGTCCCTGCTGTGGTCGTTTTGCTCACCGCTCTTGTGATCATTTTGATCTCCCACGAGATCTTTGCGGAGCCCCAGATCGGTGAGATTATCAGTGGTTTGTATGTCTTCCATTTCCTAATAATTGGTCCTGCAGTTGATTTCTCTCAAACCAGCTGCTTACTATTGCAGATTCAGTCTCCCAGCCTGGTGCAGGTCTACAATTTTGTTTCTAGGGTCCTCTTGACAGCTCTTTGGTTTGGCCATAGTGGAGTTTGGAGTGTGACTTGTTTGAGGTTGTGAGCAGGTGTTTTAGTATGATAACAAGTTCAACAGGTGTGCCATTAATACAGGTACCAGTGGAGGACAGAGAGTTTTTAAAGAAGAAGTTACAGGTTGTGAGAGCAGAAATCTTGTTTGTTTGTAGGTGACCAAATACTTATTTTCCACCATAATTTGCAAATAAATTATTAAAAATCCTAAGCAATGTGATTTTCTGGATATTTTTTCTCAATTTGTCTGTCATAGTTGACGGGTACTATGATGAAAATTACAGCCTCTCTCATCTTTTTTTAAGTGGAGAACTTGCACAATTGGTGGCTGACTAAATACTTTTTCCACACTGTATGTCTCTTATACTCAGTAGAGTTATAATGTTTTATATCAGTAGAGTTATATATGTTATATCAGTAGAGATATAGTTTATAACATAATATAAGTATAGTTATATCAGTAGAGTTATA
>NW_025539405.1:0-13105 GCF_020615455.1 Coregonus clupeaformis
CGTCCGTCGAAATAGGACCAAAGCGGGCAGCTGTTGGGGAGTGAACATGATGATTTTTAATTAAATGCTCACAACAACAAAAACAATAAACAACGAATAGCGTGACGTAAAATTGAACACGCACACACCATGAAAAACCTACACAACCCGAAAGGAAAACAGAATGTAAATATGGCTCCCAATCCAGAGACAAACAGCCGAAAGGACACTTGCCTCTGATTGGGAGTCCCCACACCAGCAAACATAGAAAATAAAAACCACCTAGAACACCCACCAGAGAAACCGAAAACATAGAATGAACACACCCTGGTTCAACATAATGAAGTCCCCGAACCAGGGTGTGACAAAGCCCCCAAAAAGCTGCCGACTGTGACCCCGCGCCTAAATACGAAAGCAAAACAGGGGAGGGCTGGGTGGGCATTCTTCCTCGAACGGCGGCTCCGGCTCGGGCTTGATCCCACTCCCTCTCCAAACCCCCAAGTACTCCCGGTCCTGTCTAGCCCCGCTGTGCCGGAGCCGGACCATCGACACGCGCCCCTGGCGTGGAGCATAGGAATAATTGCGGAATGGGCTACGACGCACACCACTGACCCGGAGGCGGGAGAGCAGGGACGAGCCGGACAGGGCGCTGGATTAGACGCCACCTACAGACTTGGTGCGGGAAGCTTGGATGGGCCGGACTAAGCTGGCGACGCCGCACACCGTATCCCTGGTGAAAGAGGCCGGAACAGGCCGCGGGCTGGCGGCATACATATGACCGTATCGCGAGGTGCGAAAGTGGGCGAGAACGAGGCCGGGTCGGTTGGCGACAGACCGTATCCCCTGGTGCGAGTGGCGGAACAGGCCGAGTCGGGCTGGCGATCGCGCACCGTATCCCTAGTGCAGCGGCCCGGAACAGGCCGGTCGGGCTGGCGACGCCGCACCGTATCCCTGGTGCGAAAGGTCGCCGGAACAGGCGGTCGGGCTGGCGACGCGCACCCAGTTTCGCTTGTAAAAGCAGTGGCCGGAAGAGGCCGCGGGACGGGCTGGCGACGCACCACACCGGCACCGATGCGAGAACAGTAACAGGCCGGCCTTCTAGACAGACACACCACTGGCCCTACGAGATCAGGAACGGGCCGGACCGGACTGGAAAACCCCAGTACCTCTCGCCGTGCCTCCACACTATCCCTCTCCTCTGTGACCAGTGGCCCCCCTAACCTGGCGGCCTCCTCCACCCGCTGGACCACAGCTTCCATCGCGGCCTCCTGCTGCCCCGTCAGTCCACGTCGTGAGCCCCCTAAAAATTTTCTGGGGTCTTCCCAGGCCTCCAACATATCTTCTCCCATCTCTCGCTCCTCTGTCTCCAACCTCTTCACTCCAGCTCCTCCATGGGCTTGACCCAACTCGAGCTGCCACGAGATTTATTGTCGCGATGGCTCTTCGAAGGGACGCTGCTTGGTCTGTCTAGGTGGGATTTTCTGTCGACGTCCGTCTATGAAATAGGACCAAAGCCGCATGAGCGTTGGGAGAGTGAACATGATGATTTTAATTAAATGCTCCAACAACAAAAACAATAAAAACAACGAAAGCGTGACGTCTAGTGTACAACACGCACACACACGAACAAAATCCCACAACCCGAAAGGAAAACAGATAGATTAAATATGGCTCCCAATCAGAGACAAACAGCCGACAGCTGACACTGGGTTTGCCTCTGATTGAGAGTCACGCCTGCTAAACATAGAAAATAAACCACCTAGAACACCCACCAGAGAAACCGAAAACATAGAATGAACATAATCCCTGGTTCAACATAATGAGTCCCCGAACCAGGGTGTGACACAGTCCTCTAAGGCTGATGAGCAGGCCTAATTTAAACGGTCTAAATGGAGTTGGCGAGTGACACAGTGATAACCCAGGACATGTTTCCTTTTCAGGAGATCAATACATCGTCCATTATGTCAACTCAAGGTCAAAAGCTATAAATATAGATGAGGAAGAAATGCAGGCGTGAAATGGGGATTATGCTGCGAGACGAGAGTAGCTCCCCTTTATGGGTAATAGCCTTATCGAAATATGAATGTTATTTAATAACCACAATGAATAATGATGTGCTACCACTGGATTATTTATTCATAGTAATATACAACCCTAGAATAAGGTAATGAAAGAAAGCATGGATGGACAAAATAAATCAGACATTTGCATATTTCCATTATCTGGCAGGAAAACGTATATTCGTATCAGCGATGGTGGAAATGTGTGGTGGCAGTAGCTCATTATGTGGTAGGTTGTAAGTAATAGACAGAGAAAATGGTGCAGTTGGGGAAGGCTTTTTTCTTCTCCTTCATCCCAGTACGAGAGCCAGCACGCTACAGTTGGCTTGGCTAAATGGGCAGAGGCAGCAGCACGTGTTCGTCTATCCATTCCTCTTAGAGCTGGGGATAAAATCGCTGATTCAATAAAATTATGAATATTATTACTGATGCTGAAGCAATCAGTGTATATTATGCTAATGTAGATGCGGTCTGTGCAGTGCACCACAGAGCAGGGGAAGAAAACGCCCTGTCTCACTTTGACAGCCCAGTCTAAAGACACCTGTAGACTAACACACCTCACAGCACCTCCACTAACAGCCAGTCATCACAACTTCAGCATATTACTTTTCATGTGAAAGTGACATTTTGATTCATGTCAAATGGAGCAAACATGTTATGAATGTTCATGAATACTTTAAACAGGATAGAATGCTGCCCGTAGGCACAGTGAGTGGGTCTACTATATGCATAGATATATAGAGCTGTGAGCTGAAGTTCTACCATAGACTAGATAGCTAAAGCACATAAGAATTCCAAGCACAGCCAGCGACTCAGCCATCAACTCTCCTCTCCTCTAGCTCATCTCCTCTACCTAAGTGACCTTCACACAGCAGAACACTGTAGCAGGCTGTCCAACCAGACATGGCCTTTTATAAGACAGGCGGCTGTGAAGCACTGAGCACGGCCACATCATCATCGCCCACTCAGGTGGCGACTGGAGGAGCAGTTAGGAGCAGGAAGAGCTGTGTATGCACATGTCTGATATTTCCTAAGGTTGGGAGACTCATCAAGGATTTTCATGCGTCTGGCCATATCGCAGCACAGTGTGAATGACAGTCAGATAAGATAAAACCCAGGAGCTGACCCCTGGATAAAAGGACATTGTAAAAGCACCATCAGGTCACACTGAATAACACAACACTTTTATCTTCCGTCCCCATAGCATATTAAGAGAGAAAAAAGACTCCAGACTATGTCTGATAGCAGCACAGAGGAAATTAAAAAGCAAATGCTGAAATATGAGGTGTTTTTTCTCCAGCTTGCCTGAGACTTGATATTGAATAGAGTAAGCTGGGTAATGCCTGATATTTTAAACATGTTACCAGCTGCTTATGAAGAAAAAGGATTTGGGAGGATTTAGAAATGATTCCCTCATGAGTTTTATTGTGTATCCATCTCCTGCCTCTAAGCTGATTTGGAAGTTTTGGGATTCAGACGTTATTGTGTACTTCTCAATGTTAAACGTGTTCTGAACGTTGACAAGTTAAAATACTGAAGAGATGAAAAAGAAATTAGCAAAAATTCTGACAGAAAATATAAACAGGGGATGAACTGTAATTCAATACACTTTGACCTTCATTTCAATGTGATAGGGAAATGTCATGGCATTACAATGCTAAAAGAAGAAACATTTTGGATATTGGCATAGCCTGTCTGCTGTGTGTAAGATGAAGATAGTGTCACTCTGTGGGGCGAACAACAAAGTGAGTAAATGTTGGTTCAAGGTTTTTAGTCGACATTGTAAACAGATGGCACATATCACAGAAGTCAGCAGGCAGGGCGGCCATCAAGGGAATTTTTTAACTGTCAATTATACACTACCAGGCCATAATAAAAAACACATTAAATATTCAGAAATATTCAGGGCATATTGTCACAAGGCACTGTATAACTGGGATGAAAGCAAAGATGATCCATAGTAGTCAAGGGTTGGAACCGGTTCAGGGAACAGAACTGAAAACCGGAAAATAACAAGATTATTAGAGGAACAAAATCCAAACTGGAATCGAAAGTGATCTATACTGTTCCGGAACAGAACCGTTATTTTAAAAGCACGAGAACCAGTTAATAACGTTATTTTACATTCCGGGCATTTTTTTTCAGTCCCACAAAAATTGCAGCAAAGTGCAATTTGCAAAGCCATCACTCTGTCACTCAGAAACGTATTCCAGAGTCTGCCTGCCAGCTGGAAATCTTTGCCAGTGGGTGTGCGTGTGTGTAGGCTACCTGCCCCTCCCCCTATGAAGCATAGGTTACTATAGCCTATTGACAACGTTACAAGCGTGATTCAGAAATTAGGGAAAGATGTTAAATTAGAGAAGAATGGATTAACCTTTTCAAAGCTAGTTAAGGATACTATACAACTCAGAAGTTCAAAGACTTTCAAAGTTAGAAGCCGCTCCTCCGTAGGTATAATTCTGTGGGCTTAATTTAGATAATGCATGTCATAACAAGATGACTGACAGCACAGTGTGTGTGTCATTATGATTAAACCATGCTGCTACAGCAAAATACAATTTGCTCTTAACGACTTTCCTATACAGATTAAATCGCTTACCCGCTCTATAGCAAGCTGCTCTATCCACACCGATTGGTTAATTAATTTAATGGTCGGAACAGTGGAACGGACAGGGGGAAAAAACGGTTCTGTTCAGAATGAAACAATTGGAAAATAATTACAGTTCCAACCCCTGATTGTAGTTCTTTAAAACATTTGATACATATTTGTGTGGAAATGAGTCCCAGTTACAGAGCTCAGGGACAGGGACAGGGTTGAAACCTTTATTCACATCAAGTCCTCAACACTTGATGTCTATCATTTGAACTACTCTGACTTGACAGAGACTCTATTCAAGTGCAATATCTGACTTCCTGTAAGATGATGCTGTAAAGATGGAAGTCTGAAAATCTCAAATAATCTCTGTCTGACGCATGATACTCAATTGAACCAATTTTTGTCAGAGAGAAAAACATAAATGCTTCTATACACTGTATTAGATCTTTGAAAACTAGACATGGTGAATGAACGAACGAGGAACGTTCAAAACATAATTTCAATGGTGGAGATTTTGATTGGAAAATAAGCCTTCTTGGCTCAACACACTAGTCTCATTTACATTTCTTCACATGAGCACAATTCCCTGGCTCAGCATGGAGGGTGAAAGGTCAACATGATTATGCAGAAAGCAGAGAAAATGTCTAATTTCTTTAAAAGAACAATTACAACCCCTGATACTTGTCAGTGCCCATTATCATAATTGGTCTACTTGAGTAGAGTAAAACATTTACATTTTCCTGACGCTTCTTGTCTATTTCTCTTGCTATACAAATTTTTTTCTTGAGATCCTTTTACAGTCAGTGAAAGCTATGTTTACAGTATTACTCACATAATATTTTTACGTACAGTATGTAAGAATTAAAGGCTATTACTAACCATTTAAAATATACAATTATAAACAAAGACAGACTACATCTGGGACAGCACACAACTCCAAGCTCAAAGCAGTGTGATTTGAATGCCGTCTTTTTATGTGGGAAAGATGGATAGAGAGAAGTCTTACTGTAGGTGGTGAGCAGTATGGATGGATAGAGAGCAGTCTTACTGTAGGTGGTGAGCAGTATGGATGGATAGAGAGCAGTCTTACTGTAGGTGGTGAGCAGTATGGATAGTGTGTAATGAGGTTATGGCAGTGTTTTGTCTCAGTTGGAGGCAGGGCTCTAAAGTGTGACCATGCGGCTAAACATTTTGGTGTGCAACCAATACTTTTATTTTAGGAGCAAAAATAATCCTACAAAAAAAATGTATGCGTAACAATATTTAGCCACAACACTGTTCTCTTCACTGCTCAAACAAGACAGGCTGATACATTGATTACAAATCATAACAAAGGTTACTGGGAATTGTAAATCCAGTTATATGAGTAGAGCGGAACCCCATAAAGGGGCTTCGCTCCCATTAGTTTACCCTGCTGCCAAGACAGCATCGCCTGAGAAAATGTATTATGCACGCACCTTCAGCCAAAAATGCTAGGTGACATGCCCATAGTCAAACTTCAACCTTCAAGTCAAATACTCAAATACTGCTCATTGAAGCATAATAATCCTTAGCTAGATGTAAAATGGGACACAGGCGATACAGCCGTTCCTCTCTCTCTTCCCTGTGAGGAAGCGGAGAGAAAGCCCACAGCTCCAAAGTCTAATCTGTAGGAGCTCTTGACAATTTTAGGCAAAAAAGCCAGATTTGGACATAACACTGCTCTGCTCAAGTCGCCATTGATGAGCGAGAGAGATGGGTTGCAATGGCTCGAATGGCGGCGCACAGAGCGTATCGAGCACCAATGTCAAATCCCACTGTGGAACTATAGTTTGGGTTGCCGGTCTCAGTCATGAACTGTGCGCAAAAGCGTCTGTCCCTAATGTAGGGTTGTCCTTAGCTCTGTGAGAAAACCAAAGACGGCAATGCGCATTGGCTCGCAACGAGAACAGGTCTATGTCGGTTCTCCTGAATCATTCCCATATCAGCAGAATGATGTCGAGACATGAGATCTGCTCCCTCATTGAGGCAGCCCGGGATATGATGGGCTGTCACTGAGCGAAGGCGCCCGTGCGCCCACAACCATAGTATCTCTGCCAGCTGGTGGAGCGCAGGAGACCTGACCCTTCCTTAGCGATTGATGTATGACACTGATGTTCGGTTGTCTGACCAGACCAACACATCGCGGCCCTGAAGCCTGTGAGCGAAATGTGTTAGAACTAACAGCGCCGTCTCTAGCTCTAGGAGATTGATGTGGCGGCTCTCCAACGGAGACCACACATTCCCCACTGCTTGAGTCTGTCACGCCCCCCCCCCCCATCCAGTCAGAGCAACATCTGCCATGTGAGAGGAGACTCTCCCCATAAGGACACCGTGTGTGAGCATACACGGGTCTCTCCAATGGTTCAGTTCCGCTCTGAGGCTGTTGCAAATGGCTAATAGCCGGTGACAGTGATGCACAGGGTCGAGGCGCAGCCGGGCAAACCATAGTTGTAGCCTGCCCCAACGGGACTACAGTGTGGGCTGACGACAGGATTCCCAACAGGGACATCACTGAAAGTGCCGTTACCGTGCGCCTTGGATGGATCTGCATGAGAGCTGAGAGGAGGGCCTCTCTTTTGGGGTCCGAGATTCTGTTGTGTCTAGCTGGAGCCCCTAGTAGACAATCCGCTGAGTTGGCCATGGCGCACTCTTTTCCCAATTCACTGCGAAACCTAGACTCGTGAGTCTCATCGTGTCTGTGATTGCCAGGTCCACTGACGGGGGGAGAACAAACAGGTTGTCTAAATAAGCCAGGACTCTGACTCCTTGACGACGCAATGGCTCTATAGCCTATAGCCGCCTTCACACATTTGGAAAAAGTCAGAGGGGCCAGAGAGTAACCGGCAGAGTCGGCAGGTAGCCTAGTGGTTAAGAACGTTTGGCCAGTAACCGAAAGGTCGCTGGTTCGAATCCTGAGCCGACTAGGTGAGAAATCTGTCGATATGCTGTTGAGCAAGGCACTTAACCCTAATTGCTCTGGATAACAGCGTCTGCTAAATGATTAATATATAAAGTAACCGAATGGTGTATTCGTATGCTATCCCGAAACTGAGAAACTTCCTGTGTCATCGGTACATGAAAGTATGCATTCTTCAGGTGTCACGACCCGGTGCGAGAAACAGTCACTAATAATTGTCAGAACCCAGAAGATGAGGCAGACACAGCTGTACTAGAGATGGTGGTTTAATTAAAGAACAAAATCTTCAGGCGCGGAAAAAGAAACTAAATCCACAATGTCCAAAAAATAAAGCCAAGAGGCACAAAGAGGAAAACCTCCAAAAAACAAAGAAACTTAGCTATTCCACAGCCGAAGTGGTAAAAACAGCAGGGAAAAACAGAACCTCAAAAGACTACTTCAAACAAAACACAAAGAACTAAACCAGAGAACCTCTGGAAAACCAAGGAAATATCTACCTATAAAACAAAGGCTTGGGGCTGGGGGTAAAAGCTAACTACAAACACTGAAAGCAAGGAACTGAGGAACACACAGGGTATAAATACTAAACAAGACTACAGGTGCAAACAATTAATTAAGCAAGAAAACAAAAGGTACAAAAAAGGTGCAATGGGGACATCTAGTAGAACAAAACCCAGAAACAGTCATGGCCAAAACCTGACAGAATCCCCCCTCCTAGAACGCAAGGCTCCTGAGTTCCTACCAGCCTCTCAGGGTGGAGGCCCTGAACAGACGAATGAGGTCAGGGTCCAGATGCTATCCTTGGCAGGAACCCAGGAGCGCTCCTGCGGGACCGTAGCCTTCCCAGTCCCACCAGATGCTGCTTCAGGACCGGCTGCACCCCGGCGGAATCCAGTGCATCCGGTAGTGATGGTATAAGCTTTCGACTGAACACCGATACCACGATGGCGGAGGGGAGGTCTGCCTGCGGGATAAGGGGAGAAAAAACAACAGGTTTAATAAAGAAATGTGAAATGTTGGATTGATCTGTAAGTGATCTTAAAAGGTACAAAAGTAACGGATTGACTCTCCTGAGCAATCTTAAAGGGACCGAGAACCTCTGGAACAGCTTGAGACTCCACCCGTAGTGGTAGGTTCTTAGTTGAGAGCCACTTACTCTCTGGCCGGGGGTACAGGGTGGTAACCCGGGACGGCGACCTCTGTTGGCTTAGTCGATTGGTACTGCTGAGAGGAACGCAGAAGATTAAGGCCTTCTTCCACGTAAGCCGGTTGGTCTGATGAACCTCGAGGCTGAAGGCACTCTGACTTCTGCCTCCTGGTCCAGGGAATTAATAGGAGGCGCATAGCCAAACTGACACTCATGCGGGGACATACCAGTGGAGGAGGGAGCACAAGGTGTTGTAAAGTGCGCGAATATCGCCCAAACAATGAGGATGACCAAGTGGACGGGTTGTTTGGCCATGCATCTGGAGGGTGGTTTCAGCTCCTGATTCATCCTCTCAGTTTGGCCATTGGACTCGGATGGTACCCTGAAGATAAACTGGCCGTGGCCCCTAAGGGAAGGTTGGCAGAAGGCCTTCCAAAACCTGGAGGGCGAACTGGGGACCTCTATCGGAAACCATATCTTGCGGAATCCCAAAAGACTAGGAACACATGAGTTTTAATCACCAACTCAGCTAAGTTTCCCTTGGCAGAAGTAATGTCAAAGGAACAAACCTGGCTGCCTTGAGAAAACCTGTCGATGATGACTAGGATCGTATATCCATGTGGACGGAGGAAGGCCAGTAATAAAGTCCAACGAGATATGGGACCAGGGTCGGTGGGGAATAGATAGAGGTGAGAAGGAGTCCTTTAGGGCTGGAGGTGAGAAGATTTGCCCTGGCAGCACACGGAACAGGCCTTGATGAAAGTGCTTGGGCAACGTCTTCTTTTATGGTGGGCCACCAGAACTACGCTGGATGAACTCCGTGCGTATGAAGCCTACGCCCGGGTGACAGGGAAGAGGCGAGAGGATTTTCCCCACCGAAGGACTTGGGACCTTGCTGCAGCTTGGGAACAAACAAACGATTAGCAGGACCTCCTCCAGGGCCCGGTTCGATAGCTTGAGCTTGTTTCACAGGTATCCTCCACTTGCCACGAGATCGGAGCCACGATCTTAGCGGCCGGAAGGACAGTCATGTCAGTATCTTCTAGCAAGGCGTAGATTCCGTGACAAGGCGTCCCGTTTGAGATCTTCGACCCGGTCTATAGGTGAGGATAAAACTGAAATCGGCTGAAGAAAAGAGACCATCGAGCTTGTCTAGCAGCGTTCAAGCGCTTCGCCTGCTGGAGATGTCCCAGATTCTTGTGGTCCGTAAGCACTTGAAACGGGTTGAGAAGCCCCCTCGAGCCAGTGTCTCCATTCCTTCAACCATCTAAAACCGCTGGGGTTCACCATCCCAAAGACCCACCCGAATTCCTCTCCGCCGGGGAAGCCCAGGAAGAAGAAGGCTGCGCCAAAGATGAAGCTTCTTGTCTTCGCCCCTCTGACAGACAGCTCCAACCCCAACCTCTGATGCGTCTACCTCCACCACAAAGGTTCATCCGCCACATAGAAAAGTGTCGGGATGGGAGCAGAGATGCGCTGCTTGGTTCCCTTGAAGGTCACCTTCTCTACCCACAGAAACCTTGTGTAGTGCAGCAACCGGTTACCCGAGAGAGGGGCTCCACCGGCTGAAGTTCTTGATGAACTTGCGGTAAAATTGGTGAAGCCCAGGAAACGCTGAACTTCCTCTTAACGGATGAGCCAATCCGCTACCGCCTCTACCTTCTTTAGAGTCCATCTGGAATTGTCCGAGGGTTCCACTATAAATCCCAGGAATTGTGCTGGAAGAAATGGAATTCACACTTCTCCGGTGCTTAACTGATGACAAATGGCTGTCTAGGAGGCGTTTTGAGCACTTGTCTGACATGCTTAGGTGTTCTTGAAGGGAGCTCGAAAAGATGAGGATGTCATCGGCAAAAACAAAACACAAAGATGTTAAGCATATCCCTAACTGCAATCGTTTATGAGCACTGGAACTAGCCGGAGCGTTGGTCCAGGCCGAGGGCATCACCCGAGTATTCGGGATTGTGGGTCCAGTAGGAAGCGTGTTGAAAGCGGGGTCTTCCACTCGTCCCTTCGGTTTGATCCAGCGACAAGATGGTATGCGTCCGAGGTCAGGGCTTAGTGAAGCAACTGCTTCCTGGAGCAGCTCAAAGGCTGTGGCCATAAGGGGTAAACGGTGTGGTTCCGGGACGGTTATGGCAAACAGTCCCCGTGGTCGATGCAAGGTCAGAATCCACCCCGTCTTTCTACACAAAGAAAACCCTGCTCCCGCGTGAGGTAGATGGACGCAGAGGCCTGCTGTCAGAGCGTCCGATGTGGTATCCACAGCGGCTGCGTTCGGGAGGAGAAAGGGAAAAGATCCGACCCCTGGGAGGCAGGTCCCCGGCAACAGGTCGATGGTGCAATCGTGAGTCTATAGAATTGGTAGTTTTTGGCCCTCTGTTTGCTAAATACCAGTTTGAGGTCATGGTAACACTCGGGAACTCGGGACAAATTGATGGATTCTAGAGACTCGGAAGAGGAGAACTCTGGGAACTTCGGGAGATACAAGTGGCTTGGCACGTAGGACCCCACTGCTTGATAGTGCCCACAGACCAGTCGATGCTTGGGGGGTTATGGCTGTGAAGCCAGGGATAACCAGGACGAGGAGAGGCTTCGGAACAGGAGATCAGATGAGGTTCATCACTTCCTGGTGTTGGGAAACTGAAAGTCGTGAGTGGTGACACTGGTGACAAGTCCAGATCCCAAAGGACTTCTATCCAACGTAACCCTTATAGGGTCATGGGAGGTTCAGAAGGAGCATATTCTCCTTCGCCCAGATCCCATCCATGAAGTTACCTGCGGCTTCAGAATGCAGGGCTTGAAAGAAAACTTGTGAGTCGTCAGGAAAGGGTAACTGGAATGAGCAGGCGGGAGTTCTGGATGGATGGGAGAGGTTATGTTTCCCGTTACAGTCCTCCCAGGCCTGCACGGGAGAGTGCGTTTCCTGGAGCCGGGACACGTGGAGGCGGAAATGGCGGTTTGCCGCAATATAGACAGCATCGCTCCCTCATCCGGCGGTCTCTCTCAGCCTGGGAGATCGTCCAACCTGCATGGGTTCTGGTGGAGCCAGCGAGGATAAAGGTGAGCTCGGAGCTGGAACCGATAGGAGCTAGGAGTGAGCGGTCTATGGTTTTGTTCTCTCTCTCTCAAGGACGCTGCTTGGTCTATGCGTGAAGCCAACTTGATAAGGGACTCGAGGTTGTCCGGTGGTTCCCGAGTGGCAGTTCATCTTGGATGGTGTCAGAAAGACCCTTCCAAAAAACACACTGTGGCGCCTCAAATCGTTACAGCCACTTGCTACTGCCACAGTGCGGAACTGGATGGCATAGTCAGTGCGCTCGCCGACAGGCGGAGAGTCAGGAGCTGTTTGGCTGAGTCAGGGCCGTTGGTAGGACCTTGAAACACTACGCTTGAATTCTTCAGCAAAGTAGAGTAGCTGGCACAGCAGGGACTTTGGGCATCCCACACAGCAGTAGCCCAGGCTAGGAGCCTTTTCCGACAGCAGAGGGGATGATATATGCTATCTTGGACCGGTCGGTGGGAAAGCGGCGATGGTTGCAGCTCAAGGAGAGAGAACATTGGGTGAAAAACCCCTTACAAACACTCGGATCCCTGAGAACCGTTGGGAGGCGGCAGGCAGATTCAGCCAGGATTAACTGCAGGGAGCCCCTTGAATGTCGGATGAACTGGAGCAGAAGCCCGGTTTGCGGGAAAGGTCGATCCAAGTCTGCTTTATGAAGTCAGCATCTCTGACAGAAATTGAGAATGTCTAGCCATTAAGGCCTCTTGCTGAACCAGAGCAGCTTCGTAGCGTTGGACAGTCCCCTCATGGTGGGACAGCATGGAAAAAGATCCTGGGTACTGGCTGCCTCTGGGTTCATAATAATGGCTCAGTGTTTCTGTCACACGACCGGTGCGAGAAACAGTCACTAATAGTGTCAGAACCCAGAAGATGAGGCAGACACAGCTATTACTAGAGATGGTGGTTTAATTAAAGAACAAAATCTTCAGGCAAAGAAACTAAATCCACAATGTCCAAAAATAAAGCCAAGAGGCACAAAAGGAAAACCTCAAAACCAAAAGAAACTCCACAAAGTGGTTAAAAACAGCAGGGAAAAACAAACCTCAAAAGACTACTCAAACAAAACACAAGAACTAAACCAGAGAACCTCTGGAAAATCCCACCAGAGAAATATCTATATAAAACAAAGCTTGGGCTGGGGCTGAGTGCTAACACAAACACTGAGCAAAGAACTGAGGAACACACAGGGTATAAATACTAACAAGGAATGACCTACAGGTGCAAACAATAGATTAGAGCAAGAAAAACAAAAGAGTACAAAAAAAGGTGCAATGGGGACATCTAGTGACCAAAACCGAACGATCATGGACAAAACCTGACA
>NW_025539406.1:0-13106 GCF_020615455.1 Coregonus clupeaformis
TCTTCACCAGGATCTCAGCGATCACTGCCTTGTTGCCTGCGTCCGTAGCGGTTCCGGCGGTCAAACGACCACCCCTCATCACTGTCAAGGCGCTCCCTAAAACACTTTTGCGAGGAGGCCTTCCTCTGGTGACCTGGCCCAGTATCCTCGGATGGATATAAGATCTCATTCCGTCAGTAAATGAGGATGCCTGTGTTGTTCCTTAAAGTAATTTCCATCTCAATCTTAATCTACGGCTTGCCCCATTCAAAAAATACAGAACTAAGAACCGATATAGCCCCTGGTTCTCCTCCGGACTTGACTGCCCTTGACCAGCACAAAAGCACCTGTGGCGTACAGCATTAGCATCAAATAGCCCCGCGATATGCAACTTTTCAGGGAAGTTAGGAAGCAATATGCACAAGCAGTCAGGAAAGCAAAGGCTAACTTTTCCAAACAGAAATTTGCATCCTGTAGCACTAACTCCAAAAAGTTTTGGGACACTGTACAAGTCCATGAGAGTAAGACGCACTTCCTCCCAGCTGCCCACTGCACTGAGGCTAGGATCCACTATCACCACCGATAAATCTACAATAGTCGAGAATTTCAACAAGCATTTTGCCACAGCTGGCCATGCTTTTCCATCTGGCTACCACTAACCCTCGACCACCAACTCTGCACCCTCTGCTGCAACTTGCCCTCATTCCCCCGGCTTCTCTTCCTTCACACAAATTCAGACAGTTGATGTTTTGAAAGCGCTACTGCAAAATCTGGATCCCTACAAATCAGCTGGGCGGCTAGACAATCTGGTTCCCTTTCTTCCTAAAACTAGCCGCCGCGGGGTATTGGTGTCGAGCCCCTATTACTAGTCTGTTTCCAGCTCTCTTTCATCGCGTCTGAATCCCCAGAGATTGGAAGCTGCAGCGCGGTCATCCCCCTCTTCAGGGGGTGACACTCTAGATCCAAACTGCTACAGACCGTATCCATCCTGCCCTGCCTTTGGTATTCGAAAGCCAAGTTAACAAACAGATCATCAACCATTTCGAATACCACCGTTCTCCGGCTACTGCAATCCGGTTTCGGGCTGGTCGCGGGTGCACTTCAGCCACGCTCAAGGTCCTAGGATATTATAACGCATTGATAACAGACAGTACTGTGCAAGCCGTCTTCATCGACCTGGCCACGGCTTTCGACTCTGTCAACCACCGCATTCTTATTGGCAGACTAAATAGCCTTGGTTTTCTCAAGTAACTGCCTCGCCTGGTTCACCAACTTCTTCTCAGATGGGGTTCAGTGTGTCAAATCGGAGGAGCCTGTTGGCTGGACCTATGGCAGTCTCTGTGGGGGTGCCACAGGGTTCAATTCTTGGCAGCCGACACTTTTCTCCGTGTATATCACATGATGTAGCTCTTGCTGCTGGTGACTCTCAGATCCACCTCTGCGCACGCCACCATCCTGTATACATCTGGCCCTTCATTGGACACTGTGTTAGCAAACCTCCAAACGAGCTTCAATGCCATTACAACAATCCTTCAGTAGCCTTCAACTGCTCTTAAACACTAGTAAACTAAATGCGTGCTTTTCAATCGAACGCTGCTAGCACCGCCCACCCGACTAGAATTTCACCACTCTCGACGGGTCTGACCAGAGTTGTGGACAACTACAAATATCTAGGTGTCTGGTTGACTGTAAACTCAACCCAGACTCATAAGATCTCAATCCAAAGTTAAATCTAGAATCGGCTCTATTTCGCAACAAAGCCTCCCCTTCACTCATGCTGCCAAACATGCCCTCGTAAAACTGACTATCCTACCGATCCTTGACTTCGCGATGTCATTTACAAAATAGCCTCCAACACTCTACTCAGCAAATTGGATGTAGTCTATCACAGTGCCATCCGTTTTGTCTCCAAAGCCCCATTACACTACCCACCACTGTGACCTGTACGCGCTCTTGTTGGCTGGTCCTCACTACATGTTTGTTCAAACCCACTGGCTCCAGGGGCCATCTATAAATCACTGCCAGGCAAATCCCGCCCTATCTTAGCTCATTGGTCTCACCATTGAGCACCCACCCGTAGTCACGCTCCAGCAGGTATATCTCACTGGTCATTCCCAAAGCCAACACCTCCTTTGGCCGCCATTCCTTCCAGTTCTCTGGCTGCCCAATGACTGAACGAATTGCAAAAATCTCTGAAGCTGGAGACTCTTATCTCCCCCAATAACTTTAAAGCATCAGTTGTCAGAGCACCTTACCGATCACTGCACCTGTACACAGCCCATCTGAAATTAGCCACACCCAACTACCTCATCCCTTTATTGTTATTTAATTTGCTCTTTTTGCACCCCAGTATCTCTATTTGCACATAATTCTCTTGCACATCTAGCATTCCAGTGTTAATACTATTGTAATTATTCTGCACTATAGCCCATTTATTGCCTTACCTCCATAACCTACATTTGCACACACTGTATATATATTTTCTGTTGTATTTTCTGACTTTTTATGTTTTTTTTTCTTTACCCCATATGTAACTCTGTGTTGTTTTTATTGCACTACTTTGCTTTATCTTGGCCGGTCGCAGTTGTAAATGAGAACCTGTTCTCAACTGGCTTACCTGGTTAAATAAAGGTTGAAATAAAAAAATAAAAAGGATAAGCCTACACGAAACACAGACCTTATTTGAATTAGTTCTAAAATTCCAGACACAAAAATTAATGGGGAAACTATTGGAACCATTACCGGGTTTTACCTCTAGGTTTTTGTGGGTATTATGACGCAGCAGTCCACTGTGCTCATCACTGTGCAGTTATGGTGGTGTTAGCAAGTAATGAAATAACACATATGGAATCATGAAGTAACCAAAAAAGTGTTAAACAAATCAAAATATATTTTTATTTGAGATTCTTCAATAGCCACCCTTTGCCTTGATGACAGCTTTGCCACTATTGGCATTATCTCAACCAGCTTCACCTGGAATGCCTTTTCCAACAGTCTTGAAAGACTTCCCACATATGCTTAGAACACTTGTTGGCTGCTTTTCCTTCACTCTGCCATCCGACTCATCCCAAACCATCTCAATTGGGTTGAGGTCGGGGATTGTGGAGGCCAGGTCATCTGATGCGCACTCCATCACTCTCCGCTTGGTAAATAGCCCTTGCCACACAGCCTGGAGGTGTGTTGGGTCATTGTCCTGTTGAAAAACAAATGATAGTAACACTTTTTTCGGTTACTACATGATTCCATATGTGTTATTTCATAGTTTTGATGTCTTCCTATTATTCTAGCAGTGTAGACAATAGTAAAAATAAAGAAAAACCCTGGAATGAGTGGGTGTGTCAAACTTTTGACTGGTACTGTATATATACAATATTTAAAAATGTTTTGCCTGTTTTGGCTGTTATTTTGGCATTAATGCAGTTGAATGTTTAACATACACCTAGCCAAATACATTTAAACTCAGTTTTTCACAATTCTGAACATTTGATACTAGTAAAAATCCCCTGTCTTAGGTCAGTTAGGATCACCACATTATTTTAAGAATGTGAAATGTCAGAATAATAGTAAAACAAATGATTTATTTCAGCTTTTATTTATTTCATCGCATTCCCAGTGGGTCAGAAGTTTACATACACTCAATTAGTATTTGGTAGCATTGCCTTTAAATTGTTTCACTTGGTCAACGCGTCAGGTAGCCTTCCCTAAGCTTCCCAAGCAACTAAGTTGGGTGAATTTTGGCCCATTCTCCTGACAGAGCTGGTGTAACTGATTCAGGTTTGTAGGCCTCCTTGCTCGCACATGCTTTTCAGTTCTGCCCACAAATGTTCTTTAGGATTGAGGTCAGGGGCTTTGTGATAGCCACTCCAATACCTTGACTTTGTTGTCCTTAAGCCATTTGCCACAACTTTTGGAAGTATGCTTGGGGTCATTGACCTTTGGAAGACCCCCCTTTGCGACCAAGCTTTAACTTCCTGACTGATGTCTTGAGATGTTGCTTTCTATATATCCACATAATTTTCCGTCCTCATGATGCCATCTATTTTGTGAAGTGCACCAGTCCCTCATGTAGCAAAGCACCCCCCACTGCATGATGCTGCCACCCCGCGTGCTTCACGGTTGGGATGGTGTTCTTCGACTTCGCAAGCCTTCCTTTTCATCCAAACATAACGATGGTCATTATGGCCAAACAGTTCGGTTTTTGTTTCATCAGGACCAGAGGACATTTCTCCAAAAAAAGTACGATCTTTGTCCCCACGTGCAGTTGCAAACCGGTAGTCTGGCTTTTTTATGCCGGTTTTCGAGCAGTGGCTTCTTCCTTGCTCAGCAGCCTTTCAGGTTATGTCGATATAGGACTCGTTTTACTGTGGATATAGATACTTTAATACCTGTTTCCTGGCAGCATCTTCACAAGGTCCTTTGCTGTTGTTCTGGGACTGATTTGCACTTTTCGCACCAAAGTACGTTCATCTCTAGGAGACAGAACGCGTCTCCTTCCTGAGCGGTATGACGGCTGCGTGGTCCCATGGTGTTTGCTACTTGCGTACTCATTGTTTGTACAGATGAACGTGGTACCTTCAGGGCGTTTGGAAATTGCTCCCAAGGATGAACCAGACTTGTGGAGGTCTACCATTTGTTTTCTGAGGTCTTGGCTGATTTCTTTTGATTTTGCCATGATGTCAAGCAAAGACGCACTGAGTTTGAAGGTAGGCATTGAAATACATCCACAGGTACACCTCCAATTGACTCAAATGATGTCAATTAGCCTATCAGAAGCTTCTAAAGCCATGACATCATTTTCTGGAATTTTCCAAGATGTTTAAAGTGTATGTAAACTTCCGACTTCAACTGTATCGTGTCACATATCAGTTTGCAAACAATTATAAAAAATAATAATAATTGAGTTAATAAACGCATACAAACATGGTCTCTTTTTTGCTTTCTTGAGTAAGGCAGCTCCAAAATGCAGGTGTTTCAGCCAAGCTCAGAGCTTTCTGTGGTGGTGGGGCAGCCAGCGAAAAATACGGAGTGTAGGGATTGGTAATGTTCTCTACTTGCACAGTGATTGGCTCAGTATTCTGTCACTCATGGGGACACTACGTCACCGCAAATCTCACGCTGGAGAGCTTGAAAATTCAAGCTCCTTGGGTGCTGCCATAGAGTTATGTTAGAAGTGCCCATCCAAGAAGGGTCAAGTTCATTGGCCACTGATAAAATGACGTCAAATCACATTATATCACCGTCGAGATTTGATTGGACTGATCATGTCAAAATCATACATTCAAAATCTTAGCTAGCAAGCTAGCAGTCATCATCTTGAATCAAGTAGACAATTTACTGGCAAATCCTTTTCAATCCTTGTCATGTGAAGAGAAATTATGAAGAGAAATTATAAATAAAACGTATCGGGTGCTCATCGCCATTGGACATAATCATTGCACAACAAGTTGGAAATCGCAAATTCAACAATGAGTGGTTTGGAAGGAATCAGTGGCTAACTTAAGCGTTGCCAAAGCAATCACTAGCCTGCTATTCAGTGGAGTGGGTTTGTGGTCCAAGTCTGGGTTTAAGGGTCTCTTTTCCAAGCTTAAAAGGATAAACATTCAACATTGGCCATGCTGTCAATCGAGCATGATTTCTGCCGCGTTCAAAACAACTGGAAACTCGGAACTGGGAAATCTCAGACTTCAGTGAGTTCAAGACAACTGGGAACTCTGAAAAAAACTAGCTCCGACTGGGAAAATACGTTTTGAACGGTTATCCAACTTCGGAATTCCAAGTCGGGAACTCAGGCCTCTTTCTAGACCTCCGACCTGAAGATCACTGACGTCATGATTCGACCTATCATGATTCCCAGTTGTCTTGAAAGCACCATAAATCCAGAGAAGGCCAGACTTTGATAACAACATTTGCCCATGAAGGACTTCCTATTCAAGTGAACACAGCACAACAAGGTGAGTCAGAAAATGTATTGTATGCTGCTGTATAAATGATGTAATACCGAGATAGTGTATACTGTAGCTAAGAAAGTAATCCTAAGTGTATGTTATGTAGTAGCTGTTAGCTGTTGGTGGTGCACATGTAGCCTATAGCCTGTTTTAAAGAAATGTAATAATCTAATATTGTAAGAGCTTTCATTGTCTGCTTATATGCCCCCTTTATTTATCCTACGGTTCTGACTTGGTGTGCAAGGAGAATACTGTAAGAACGGCCCATGTTCTGAATTCTGTCCCTGTACATTTCAAAAGTGCTGAAGAAATAGTTATATTGACTATGTCCTAAGAACAGATATAGCCCCCTGGCTCACCTCAGACTTGACTACCCTTGACCAGCACAAAAACATCCTGTGGCGTGCTGCATTAGCATCAAATAGCCCCCACGATATGCAACTTTTCAGGAAGTTAGGAACCAATATACACAAGCAGTTAGGAAAGCAAAGGCTAGCTTTTTCAAACAGAAATGTGCATCCTGTAGCACTAACTCCAAAAAAGATTTTGGGACACCGTAAAGTCCATGGAGAATGAGAGCACCTCCTCCCAGCTGCCCACTGCACTGAGGCTAGGAAACACTATCACCACCGATAAATCTGCAATAATCGAGAATTTCAACATGCATTTTGCTACGGCTGGCCATGCTTTCCACCTGGCTACCACTACCCCAGCCACCAGCTCTGCACCTCCACTGCAACTTGCCCATGCCCCCGCTTCTCCTTCACACAAATTCAGACAGCTGATGTTCTGAAAGAGCTGCAAAATCTGGACCCCCTACAAATCATCTGGGCTAGACAATCTGCAAATGCTTAGCAAAATACAAGCAAAATGCTTGTTGAAATTCTCGATTATTGTAGATTTATCGGTGGTGATAGTGTTTCCTAGCCTCAGTGCAGTGGATCTTCAATCCAAAGTTAAATCTAGAATTGGCTTCCTATTTCACAACAAAGCCTCCTTCACTCATGCTGCCAAACATGCCCTCGTAAAACTGACTATCCTACCGATCCTTGGCCGTCGGCGATGTAATTTACAAAATAGCCTCCAACACTCTACTCAGCAAATTGGATGTAGTCTATCACAGTGCCATCCGTTTTTGTCACCAAAGCCCCCATATACTACCCACCACTGTGACCTGTACGCTCTTGTTGGTTAGTCCTCACTACATATTTGTCGCCAAACCCACTGGCTCCAGGCCATCTATAAATCACTGCTCGGCAAATCCATGCCTTATCTCATTGGTCACCATAGCAACACCCACCCGTAGAATGCGCTGCAGCAGATATATCTCACTGGTCATCCCTGTAACGATCCCGGCAGTCTGAGTCGGGTCCTGTCTGGTGACTAGTTTTTCCTGTTCGTGATCTCCAGTTTCCCGAGGGTTCGGGAACGCTCCGGGGAGCTCTCTTGTTTTCCGCACCTGCATCCCATCAGCAATCTGCACACCTGGTCCTGATCATCACCCTTCTTAGGCTCTGGCCAAACATCCAGTTCCTGCCGGATCGTTAGCCATGAACAGTATGTTTGTCAGCGTATCAGCCTTGAGTTCTAGCGTTAGTTTTTGTTGTTTTGCACCTTGTTGAATTGCTGTGTACTCACCTCCGTTTTGTTCTGTCTGCAGTCTCTCACCCGGAACCTTCACCCAACCTCTGCCTGATGGTCGGCGGCTGCCGAGCCATGTCTGGACCTACCACTGCACCCTCAACAACCCATCCACGCCACCCGCTCTGTCCCTGGATTATTCAGCCTCACTCGGGAGTCAATTAATAAACACTCACCTTTTCCTCTAGTACCTTGTCCTGGTCTGCTTCTGGGTTCTGGCGTAGTATACCGTGACAGAACGATCCGGCCAGTAATGAACCCAGCGGACCTGGACTCTGTTCGCCATGCCATTACCCATCAGGAGAAGATGTTGGGCCATCATAGCACGGTACTACAGGAGATCGGCGTTGTCAGTTCGGAACCTTTCTACCGGTCTGACGGAGGTCCAGAACCAACGCAAGTTTCCGGTGGAGGATCCACTACGGTTTTCCCCCCATCTCGCCTGCCGCTTCGGGAGCTGTGTCCTTCCGTGAGCCCGAGGTTCCGACGCCGGATAGATATGAGGGGGGAGCTGGGAAGATGCCGTTCCTTCCTTATGCAGTGTGGATTAGTGTTCGATCTACAGCCCTACTCTTATGCCACAGACAAGGCTAGGATAGCCTTTGTGATTGCGTTGCTGCGTGGTCGAGCGCTGGAGTGGGCTTCAGCCGTTTGGGAACGACAAGAACCCCTGCATGGCTTCCATACCAGGGGTTCACGGCCGAGATGAGGAAGCTCTTCGACCATTCCGTCCGAGGAGGGACGAGCTAGGCGCCTGTTTTCGCTTCACCAAGGAACTCGCAGCGTGGCCGACTTCGTGATCGAAGTTCAAGACGTTGGCTGTGGAGAGTGGGTGGAACGAGGAGTCTCTGCAAGCGGCCTTTACCAGGGTCTGTCGGAGCAGCTCAAGGATGAGTTGATCTCCTATCCGGAGCCTAGTGACCTGGACAGCTTGGTAGCCTTGTCTATTCGGGTGGATAATCGAGTCCGAGAGCCGAAGGGAGGGAGAAGCAATGGGGTCCGTCCAATCGATCAGCTTCTCAGTTCCCAGTCGGGTCGGGTGGTGGACCAGGAACACGCCGATCATTCTCCTCCACAATGGATTAGTGGAGAGGTCCTCTCTCCCGATTCTGAACCCATGCAGTGGGGCGGCACGGGTTAACCAAGGAGGAGCGTCAACATAGACGTCAGACCAACTGCTGCCTCTACTGTGGTAGCTCGGGACATTACATCTCCACCTGTCCCCGGCGGTCGTTCAAACTGCCCGGCTCGCAAAGTTGGGAGGACTTTTAGCGAGCCAGTTTCAACCTCTCAGTACCTCTGTCAGACCCCGTTTCCCGGCTACCCTTGTGAACAGGAATCAGAGCTTAGCGCTTAACGCTTTTATCGATTCAGGTGCCGATGGAAGCTTTCTTGATGCCGAGTTGGTGGAACAGCTGGGGCTTTCCAAGGAGCAATTGCCGGAAGCCATTGAAGCGACCACTCTGAACGGCAGTAGTCTGGCACGTATCACGATGAGGACTGAACCGGTTAAGATGCGGTTGTCGGGGAATCATTCTGAGATGATTTCATTCTTCATTCTGCCGTCTTCCCATGTTCCTCTGGTCCTTGGATACCCCTGGCTGAAGGAACACAATCCCACGTTCGATTGGGTGACGGGCAAGGTAACGAGTTGGAGCCTTGATTGTCATGCTAACTGTCTCAAGACTGCCTGCCCCCATTCGGTTCCCAGTCAGGTGATTGAGGCTAAACCCCCAGATTTGTCCCTGGTTCCCGAGACATATCACGATTTGGGGGAAGTTTTCAGTAAGCAGAAGGCTCTGTCACTCCCTCCCCACCGACCATATGATTGTGCCATCAACCTGGTCCCTGGAGCTGTCTACCCCAAGGGAAGGTTATACGGTATCTCCCGACCTGAACGTGAGGCGTTGGAGACCTACATCAAGGAGTCCCTAGCTGCTGGTCTCGTTCGCCCTCGTCATCACCCCCTGGGGGCAGGATTCTTCTTTGTGGGTAAGAAGGATGGCTCTCTTCGACCCGTGTATTGATTATCGGGGGGTTGAATGACATCACGATCAAGAACAAGTATCCCCTGCCCTTGATGAGTTCTGCCTTCGACTCCTTACAGGGTGCTACGGTGTTCACCAAGCTAGACCTACGCAATGCGTATCACCTGGTCCGGATCAGAGAGGGGGACGAGTGGTTGACGGGTTTCAATACACCAATGGGTCACTTGAGTATCAGGTGATGCCGTTTGGACTGACCAATGCTCCAGCGGTATTCCAGAGTATGGTGAACGACGTCCTGAGAGATATGATCGGTCTCTTTTGTGTTTGTTTACCTGGATGACATTCTGATCTTCTCGAAGGAACCTTCCACCACGTCCAGCATGTCCGGCAGGTGCTGCAGCGATTGTTGGAGAATCGCCTGTTCGTGAAGGCCGAGAAGTCGCGAGTTTCACGCCCACACGACATCCTTTCTCGGGTACATCATCTCCAGGGAGAGATTAGGATGGACCAGGAGAAGGTTAGAGCGGTTCTGGAATGGGTCCAGCCCGGTACGAGATTGCAGCTCCAGAGATTTTTGGGGTTTGCGAATTTCTACCGCAGATTCATCCGGGATTACAGCCGTGTGGCCGCTCCGTTAACTGCCTTGACTTCCAGTATCAGGACCTTCAAGTGGAATCCGGAGGTGGATCGAGCGTTTCTGGATTTGAAGAGGCGATTCACCAACGCACCGATTCTCTCTCAACCGGACACGGCCCGTCAGTTACGTCGTTGAAGTGGACGCTGTCCTGATGTGGGAGTTGGCGCCATCCTGTCGCAGCGGATGCTCCACGGACAGTAAACTCCATCCCTGCGCCTACTACTCTCGTCGCCTTTCGCCTGCGGAGAGGAATTACGATGTGGGTAACCGGGGAGCTTGCGGTGAAACTTGCCTTGGAGGAGTGGCGCCACTGGTTGGAGGGGGCGGAGCAACCGTTTATTGTCTGGACTGACCACAAGAATCTTGCTTACGTGCAATCGGCTAAACGTCTCAACTCCCCGTCAGGCCAGGTGGGCGTTGTTTTCGGACGATTCAAGTTTGCCCTGACGTTCCGGCCTGGATCTAAGAACGGCAAGGCGGACGCCTTGTCCCGGATGTTCTCCAAGACGGAGGAGAGTGGGTCCAAGACCGAGACAATCCTCCCCCGAACTGCGTCGTGGGAGCAGTTATGTGGAAGATTGAGGAGGAGGTGCTGGCGGCCCTTCGGACTCAGCCCGGTCCCGGTAACGGTCCACCCGGTCGGTTGTTTGTGCCTGAGTCGGTTCGTCCTGCTGTCCTCAAATGGTCCCACGCCAGCAAGATGGCTTGTCACCTGGCGTGGCTCGGACAATGGCGTTTCTTCGCAGACGTTTTTGGTGGCCTGCCATGGCCGAGGATACTCGGGGTTTTGTTGCTGCCTGTCCAGTGTGTGCGCAGAATAAGAGTACCAATCGGCCCAGCTCTGGACTTACTTCACCCCCTTCCTATTCCCGGCGACCATGGTCGCATCTGGCCCTGGACTTCGTCACTGGGTTGCCCGCTTCTGAGGGGAACACGGTCGTTCTGACGATCGTGGACAGATTCAGCAAGTTCGCCCACTTTGTGCCTATTGCCAGCTTCCCTCTGCCTCGGAGACGTCCGAGATCCTGGTTAGGGAGGTTTTCAGGGTCCACGGGTTGCCCAGTGATATCGCTTTCCGACCGTGGCCCTCAGTTTACCTCTGCTGTCTGGAAGTCCTTCTGTTTGGCCATTGGAGCTACAGTCAGTCTCACATCTGGTTTTCACCCCCAATCCAATGGTCAGGCGGAGAGAGCCAACCAGAAGATGGAATCCACGCTACGCTGTCTGGTCTCTTCCAACCCCACCTCCTGGGTCTCTCAGTTGCCTTGGGTTGAGTATGCCCCACAATACTCTCCCTACATCTGCCACTGGGATGTCTCCCTTCCAGTGCCTGTATGGCTACCAACCTCCCTTGTTCCCTTCTCAGGAGAAGGAGCTCTCAGTGCCTTCTGTTCGGCCATATTCGTGCCAGACTGGCATCGGGCCAGAAAGGCCTCCTTAGAGTTCGGACCGGTATCAGCTCAGGCGATCGTCGCGATCGCTCACCTCACCATCGGAGATAGGGTCTGGTTGGCCACACGGGATCTTCCTTTACGGACTGAGTGGAAGTTGCAAGTTCATTGGTCCGTTTTGTGGTGGAGAAGGTGATCAATCCAGTGGCAGTTCGACTCAAACTACGAGGACGCTCAGAGTCCATCCCACCTTTCATGTCTCCTGCCTCAAGCCTGTCTTCCTCAGTCCTCTGTTGCCTCCTCCGCCTCCTCCTCCTCCTCCTCGGATGATCGGAGGTGGTCCTGCCTACACGGTGCGTCGCATCATGGATTCCAGACGGCGGGGCCGGGGTTTCCAGTATCTCGTGGACTGGGAGGGGTATGGTCCTGAAGAGAGGAGTTGGATTCCGCGGCGACAGGTCCTAGATGCTGACCTCATCAGTGATTTCTACCGCCTCCATCCTGGCGCTCCGGAGGTCCGCCCGGTGGCGTTCGGTCGGAGGGGGGGGCTGTAACGATCCCGGCAGTCTGAGTCGGGTCCTGTCTGGTGACTAGTTTTTCCTGTTCGTGATCTCCAGTTTCCCGAGGGTTCGGGAACGCTCCGGGGAGCTCTCTTGTTTTCCGCACCTGCATCCCATCAGCAATCTGCACACCTGGTCCTGATCATCACCCTTCTTAGGCTCTGGCCAAACATCCAGTTCCTGCCGGATCGTTAGCCATGAACAGTATGTTTGTCAGCGTATCAGCCTTGAGTTCTAGCGTTAGTTTTTGTTGTTTTGCACCTTGTTGAATTGCTGTGTACTCACCTCCGTTTTGTTCTGTCTGCAGTCTCTCACCCGAACCTTCACCCAACCTCTGCCTGATGGTCGGGCGGCTGCCGAGCCATGTCTGGACCTACCACTGCACCCTCAACAACCCATCCACGCCACCCGCTCTGTCCCTGGATTATTCAGCCTCACTCGGGAGTCAATTAATAAACACTCACCTTTTCCTCTAGTACCTTGTCCTGGTCTGCTTCTGGGTTCTGGCGTAGTATACCGTGACAATCCCCAAAGCCAACACCTCCTTTGGCCGCCATTCCTTCCAGTTCTCTGCTGCCAATGACTGGAACGAACTGCAAAAATCTCTGAAGCTGGAGACTCTTATCTCCCTCACTAACTTTAAGCATCAGTTGTCAGAGCACCTTACCGATCACTGCACCTGGTACACAGCCCATCTGAAATTAGCCCACCCAACTACCTCATCCCCATATTGTTATTTATTGTTCTCATTTGCACCCCAGTATCTCTATTTGCACATCATCTCTTTCACATCTATCATTCCAGTGTTAATACTAATTGTAATTATTTTTGCACTATGGCCTATTTATTGCCTTACCTCCATAACTTGCTAAATTTGCACACACTGTATATATATTTTCTGTTGTATTTTTGACTTTATGTTTTGTTTTACCCCCATATGTAACTCTGTGTTGTTGTTTTTATCA
>NW_025539407.1:0-13106 GCF_020615455.1 Coregonus clupeaformis
CTCACAGACCTGTTCGTTTTCTTTAAGAAGCCCTCCTGTTGTCCACTCATTACCTGTATTAACTGCACCTGCTTTGAACTCAGTTACCTGTATAAAAGACACCTGACCACACACTCAATCAAACAGACTCCAACCTGTCCACAATGGCCAAGACCAGAGCTGTGTAGGACATCCAGGGATAAAATTGTGGACCTGCACAAGGCTGGGATGGGCTACAGGACAATAGAGCAAACAGCTTGGTGAGAAGGCAACAACTGTTGGTGCAAATATTAGAAAATGTCTCGAAGAAGTTCAGATGACAGTCAATCACCCTAGGTCTGGGGGCTCCATGCAAGATCTCTCACCTCGTGGGGCATCAATAATCATGAGGATGGTGAGGATCAGCCCAGAACTACACGGCAGGACCTGGTCAATGACCTGAAGAGAGCTGGGACCACAGTCTCAAAGAAAACCATTAGTAACACACTATGCCGTCATGGATTAAAATCTGCAGCGCCGCGAAGGTCCCCCTGCTCAAGCCAGCGCATGTCAGAGCCCGTCTGAAGTTTGCCAATGACCATCTGGATGATCCAGAGGGAGGAATGGGAGAAGGCTTCAGGTGGTCTGATGAGACAAAAATAGAGCTTTTGGTCTAAACTCCACTCGCCGTGTTTGGAGGAAGAAGAAGGATGAGTACAACCCCAAGAACACCATCCCAACCGTGGGGTATGGAGGAGGGAAACTCATTCTTTGGGGGATGCTTTTTCTGCAAAGGGGACAGGACGACTGCACCGCATTGAGGGGAGGATGGATGGGGGCCATGTATCGCGAGATCTTGGCCAACAACCTCCTTCCCTCAGTAAAAGCATTGAAGATGTGTCGTGGCTGGGGTCTTCCAGCATGACAACGAACCCGAAACACACAGCCAGGGCAACTAAGGGTGGCTCCGTAAGTAGAAGCATCTCAAGGTCCTGGAGTGGCCTAGCCAGTCTCAGACCTGAACCGCAATAGAAATCTTTCGAGGGAGCTGAAAGTCCGTATTGCCCAGTAGCAGTCCCGAAACCTGGAAGGATCTGGAGGGGGTCTGTATGGAGGGTAGGCCAAAATCCCTGCTGCAGTGTGTGCAAACCTGATCAAGACGTACAGGAAACGTATGATTTCTGTAATTGCAAACAAAGGTTTCTGTACCAAATATTAAGTTCTGCTTTTCTGATGTATCAAATACTTATGTCATGCAATAAAATGCATGACATAAAATGCATGACATAAAATGAATTACTTAAAAATCATACAATGTGATTTTCTGGATTTTTGTTTTAGATTCCATCTCTCACAGTTGAAGTATACCTATGGTAAAAATTACAGACCTCTACATGCTTTGTAAGTAGGAAAACCTGCAAAATCGGCAGTGTATCAAATACTTGTTCTCCCCACTGTAGGTTGGAGTCATTAAAACTTGTTTTTCAACCACTCGAGAACATGTTTCCACTGCTCCAGAGTCCAATGGCGGCGAGCTTTACACCACTCCAGCCGACGTTTGGCATTGTGCATGGTGACCTTATGCTTGTGTGTGGCTGCTCGGCCATGGAAACCCTTTTCATGAAGCTCCCGACAAACAGTTATTGTGCTGAGGTTGCTTCCAGAAGCAGTTTGGAACTCGGTAGTGAATGTTGCATCCGAGGACAGACGAATTTTACACGTTGTTGCTGCTAGACGTTCCACTTCACAGTAACAGCGCTTACAGTTGACCGGGGCAGCTCTAGCAGGGCATAAATGTGACGAACAAACTTGTTGGAAAAGTGGCATCCTATGATGGTGCCACATTGAAAGTCACTGAGCTCTTCAGCCATTCTACTGCCAATGTTTGTCTATGGAGATTGCATGGCTGTGTACCGAATTTTATACACCTGTCGCAACAAGTGTGGCTGAAATAGCGAATACTAATTTGAAGAGTGTCCAAATACTTTTGTATATATAGTGCATACATATGGATATACATCATTTGAAAATATTCAGAACCTTGAATTTTTCCACATTTTGTTATGTTCTGTCTTCTTCTAAAATGGATTAAATTAATTATTTTCATTCTACACACAATATCCCATAATGACAAAGCTGAAAACAGTTTTTTTAGAAATTTCTGCAAATGTATATAAAAAATTATATCAGAAATACCATATTTGCATAAATATTCCTTGCCCTCTGCTATGAGACTCGAAATTGAGCTCAGGTGCATCCTGTTTCCCCATTGACCATCCTGAGATGTTTCAACCAGATGGGAAGCCACTCCTCAGTAAAAGGCATGACATCCCGCTTGGAGTTTGCCAAAAGGACTCTCAGACCATGAGAAACAGATTCTCTAATCTGATGAAACCAAGATTGAACTCTTTTGGTCTCGAATGCCAAGCGTCACGTGGCTGGAGGAAACCTGGTACCATCCCTACGGTGAAGCATGGTGGTGGCAGCATCATGCTGTGGGGATATATTTCAGAGGCATTGACTGGGGTGAAGGTTCACCCTTCCAACAGGACAACGAACCCCAAAGCACACAGCCAAGACAACGCAGGAGTAACAGGGACAAGTCTCTGAATATCCTTGAGGTGCCCAGCAGAGTCTGACTTGAACCCAATCGAACATCTCTGGAGAGACCTAAAAATAGCTGTGCAGCGACGCTCCCATCCAAACCTGACAGGAGCCCGAGAGGATCTGCAGAGAAGAATGGAGAAACTCCCCAAATACCGGTGTGCGCTTGTAGGCGTGCATTACCAGAAGACTTCGAGGCTGTAATCGCTGCCAAAGGTGTTTCAACAAGTACTGAGTAAAGGGTCTTCCTCCACGACTGTGCACGTGTGTGTGGACCATTTAAGTCCCTTAGTGATTTGGACACCAAGGAACTTGAAGCTCTCGACCCGCTCCACTGCAACCCTGTTGATGTGGATGGGGCATGCTCACCCCTGTTTCCTGTAGTCCACGATCAGCTCCTTGGCCTTACTGACATTGAGGGAGAGGGTTGTTGACCTGGCACCATACTGCCAGGTCACTGACCTCCTGTAGGGCTGTGTCTCATCGCCACCGGTGATCAGGTCTACAACGCCGTGTCATCAGCAAACTTGATGCCGGGTTTATGGCGTCGTGGGTGGCCACGCTGAGTCGTGGGTGAACAGGGAGTATAGAAGGGGACTAAGCAAACACTCTGTGGGGGCCCTTGTGGAATTGAGGGTCAGCGTGGGACGGAGGTGATGTTGCCTGCCCACCTGGGGGTCAGCCCATCAGGAAGTCCAGGATCAGTTGCAGAGGGAGGTGTTCAGTCCCAGGGTCCTAAACTTGGTGATGAGCTTAGAGGGGACAATGGTTTGGAAACGCTGAGCTGTAGTCAATGAACAGCATTCTCCATAGGTATTCCTCTTATCTAGGTGGGTCAGGGCCGTGTGAGGTGCAATTGAGATTGCGTACATCTATGGATCCGTTGAAGGCGGTATCCGCAGATTGGTGGGTCTAGGGTGTCTGGGATGATGGAGTTGATGTGAGCAAGGCACCAGTCTTTCCAAAGCACTTCATGATTACAGATGTGAGTGCTACAGGGGCGGTAGTCATTGTGGCATGAAGCCTTAGAGTTCTTGGGAACAGGAATGATGGTGGTCAGTTTAAGATATGTGGGTATTACAGACTGGAACAGGAGAAGTTGAAAATGACCGTGAATAGGATGAAAATGATTGCGACATGCGTGCGGTGTGCGTATGCGTATGTGTGTGTTCATTCACTGATACACTCAACAAACCCATGACTAATGTTGGTTTTGTCATCACACTTGAGACAGACAGACAGACAGGTCTACTGAGACGAGGTTGCAGCCTGCAGTAGATTGGACCATAGAGACACAGTAGCTTTAGTCCAGATCCCTCCCTGTCCATGTTTATCATCTAATCTACATTAGGATAAGGCAAGAAAAATCACCTTTCATTCTGAGGACAAAGTGTTTTATTCCTCTCTTCTCTTACATTAAAAGGATGAGGAGGGGCCTCTGAAGTCACTCTAAGTATTTAAAGATACCCCTCTTTCCATTTATTTAATTGATCTTTATTTAAAGGTACCTCTCATCTATTTAATTGATCTTTATTTAAAGATACCTGATCTATCTAATTTATCTTTGTCTCAATCAGAAGATGACATCTCGGGTGGGAAAGGGAAAGTACAGCAAATCCCTAATCCTTCTCATGGAGCACACTTATGGGAATAGGATAATTGTGTTTAACAAGTGTATCAGAATGTAGGAGGTATAATAGAATGTAGAAGTGTATAATATAATTTAGGAAGTATAATAGAATGTAGAGGTATATCAGAATGTAGGAGGTATAATAGAATGTAGGAGGTAGAATAGAATGTATGAGGTATAATAGAATGTATGAGTATAATAGAATGTAGGAGGTATAATAGGAATGTAGGAGGTATAATAGAATGTATGAGGTATAATAGAATGTATAGGTATAGATATAATGTATGAGGTATAATATCAATGTAGGAGGTGAAATAGAATGGTAGGTATAATAGAATGTATAAGGTATAATAGAATGTATGAGGTATAATGAGAATGTAGAAAGTATAATAGAATGTAGGAGGTATAATAGAATGAAGAAGGTATAATAGAATGTATGAGGTATAATAGAATGTGAGGTATAATAGAATGTAGAGGTATAATAGAATGTAGGAGGTATAATAGAATGTAGGAAGTATAGAATTCGTAGAAGGTATAATAGAATGTAGGGGAGTGTTAATAATAGAATGTGAAGGTATAATATAATGTATGAGGTATAATAGAATGTAAGGTATAATAGAATGTAGGAGGTATAATAGAATATGGAGGTATAATAGAATGTAGGAAGTATAATAGAATGTGAAGGTATATCAGGAATTTAGGAGGTATAATAGAATGTAGGAGGTATATCTTAGAATGTAGGAGGTATATTTTAGAATGTAGACGTATAATAATAGAATGTAGAGGTATATCAGAATGTCGGAGTATAATAGAATGTAGGAGTGTATAATAGAATGTAGAGGTATATTTTGTGGAAAGTAGGAGGTATAATAGAATGTAGGAGGTATAATAGAATGTAGGAGGTATATCAGAATGTAGGAGGTAGTAATAGAATGTAGAGGTGAGTAATAGGAATGTAGGAGGTATAATAGAATGTAGGATGTATATTAGAATGTAGGAGGGTAGAAGAGCAGGTGAAGGTATATCAGAAATGTAGGGGAGGTATATTTTTAGAATGTAGGGGTATAATATAATTTAGGAGGTCTATTTTAGAATGTAGGAGGTATAATATAGGAGGTATAATAGAATGTAGGAGGTGTAATAGAATGTAGGTGGAGGTAGAATAGAATGTAGAGGTATAATAGAATGGAGGTATATTTTAGAATGTAGGATGTATAATAGAATGTAGGAGGTATATCAGAATGTAGAGGGTATAATAGAATGTGTAGGAGGTATAATAGAATGTAGGATGTGTATTAGAATGTAGGAGGTATAGGAGAATGTAGAAGGTATATCAGAATGTAGGAGGTATGATTTTAGAATGTAGGAGGTATATAGAATTAGGAGGTAGTATTTTAGAAGGTCGGAGGTATAATATAATATAGGGAGGTAAGATAGGAATGTAGGAGGTATAATAGAATGTTAGGATGTATATTAGAATGTAGGAGGTAGTGAGAGAATGTAGAAGGTAGACTATCTGTCGCTCGTCGAACAGAGATGAGGGACCAAGGCGCATGCGTTGCAGGCAAACACATACTCTTTATTAGAGACACGATCAAAACAACAAAAAGAAAACGTGACAGTTCACGGTCTAACACAACCGACTAGAAACAAAATCCCACAATACCGAATGAAAAACAGACTGATAGAAATATGGCTCCCAATCAGAGACAGCCAGCAACACCTGACACCTCGTTGCCTCTGATTGGGAGCCACTCTTGACCAATATAGAAATAGCATAAAAAAAGACATTATCTACACACCCTGGCTCAACATAACAGTGTCCCCAGAGCCACGTGCAGGATAGCCCCCTAAAAGGCGCGGACTCGACCGCGGTCAACCAAATACCACAGGAGGGACCGGGTGGGCACTCCGCCAGGCTGACGTGGATCCCGGCTCCGGTCTGAACCCCGCTCCCTCTCCAACTCCCCAAAGTAGCCCCTGGTCCGGTCTGGGCCCCGCTTTGGCCGGAGCTGGACACGCACACTGATGGAGCGAATTGCTCTAGCTCGGCGTAAAACATCGACCAAGTGCCTGAACCAGGCACCAGTGGAACAGGCACGGGTCCGTCGGAGAGACGACGCCCACCACTGGCTGGTGTGGAGAACAGGCACGGACCGTGCTGGACTGACAACGACACTCACTGGCTTGGTGCGAGGAGCAGGAGTGAGCCGAACCGGCTGGCGAAACGCACCACTGACTTGTGCGGGGGAGCAGGAACGCAGCGAGCCGGCTGGCGGCACACCACTGACTTGGTGCGCGGAGCAGGAACGGCCACCGAGGCTGTGAGGGCGCTACCACCGACCGGTGCGGGGAGCAGGAACGGGCCGAGCCGGGCTGTATCGAAGCACCACTGACTTGGAGCGCGGGGCAGGAACGGCCGAGCCGGGCTGACGAAGCGCACCACTGACTTGTTGCGGGAGCAGGAACGCGGGGTCGAGCCGGGCTGACGGGCGCACCACTGACTTGTTGCCGGGAGAGAGAACAGACCGGACCGTGCATGGGGACACAGCACCACTGGCCCTGCACGCGATCTGGAACGGGCGGACCGGACTGGTAACACTACCCCAGTACCTCTCGCCGTGCCTCTACACCTTCCATCCCCTCTTGCTCAGTGGAACCACGTAAACTAACGCGGCCTCCTCTGCCAACCCCGCTGGACCGCTCTATCGCGGCCTCCTGCTGCCCGGACGTCGTGAGCCCCCCAAATTCTGGGGTCTCTCCTCCCTCGTGGGCCAAGCCTCTTCGTGCTCGCCCCAACTCTCGTCTCTTCTGCTCCATCTCCCGCTATTCAGCTCAATTGGCTTGACCCAGTCGAAGCTCTCTCCTCCATTGTTCCCAAGTCCACTCTCTCTGCTCTTCACCAAGCTTGGCGCAGTCGAGGCTGCCAACGGAGATCTGCATAGGATTTCCCTGGCGATGGTCTCGACTGCGCGCTTGGTCCAGTTGGGTGGGATTTTCTGTCACGCTGTCGAACAGAGATGAGGACCAAGCAGCGTTGCAGGCAAGCATACTCTTTATTAGAGACACGATCAAAAACAGTCAAAACGAAACGTGACAGTTCACGGTCTAACACAACCCGACTAGAAACAAAATCTCACAAACATTCAAATGAAAAACAGACTGTTAGAATATGGCTCCCAATCAGAGACAGGCCAGCAACACCTGACACCATGTGCCTCCGATTGGGAGCCACTCTGGCCAACATAGAAATAGCACCCCATAGAAACAAAAACACACACATTTCTACACACCCCTGGCTCAACATAACAGTGTCCCCAGAGCCAGGCGTGACAATATCAGGGAATGTAGGAGGTATATTTTAGAATGTAGGAGGTATAATGAGAATGTAGGAGGGTATATTTTAGAATGTCGGAGGTATGGCAATATAATATAGGGGTTTATAAATAGTGTAGGAGGTATAATAGAATGTGAAGGTATAATAGAATGTAGTGAGGGTATACAGAATGTAGGAAGTGTATATCAGAATGTAGGAGGTATATTTTAGAATGTAGAGGTATAATAGAATGTAGGAGTGTATATTTTTAGAATGTAGGAGGTATAATATAATATAGGAGGTATATCAGAATGTAGGAGGTATAATAGAATGTATGAGGTTAATAGAATGTAGGAGGTATAAGAGAATGTAGAAGGTATATCAGAATGTAGCAGGATATAATAGAATGTAGGAGGTATAATAGAATGATAGGATGTATTTTTGATGTAGGAGGTATAAGTAGAATATAGGAGGTAGTAGTTTTAGAATGTAGGAGGTATAATAGAAATGTAGGGAGGTATAATATAATAGAGGTTAATGAATGTAGGAGTGATATAATAGAATGTGTAGGAGGATATAATAGAATGTAGGAGGTATAATAGAATGTAGGAGATATAATAGAATGTAGGAGGTGAGTAATAGAATGTAGGAGGTATAAGAGAATGTAGAAGGTATTCGAATGTAGGAGGTGTAATCTAGAATGTAGGAGGTATATTTTAGAATGTAGAGGTATAATATAATATAGGAGGTATTCAGAATGTGGGAGGTATATAGAATGTATGAGGTATAATAGAATGTAGGAGCCATAAGAGAATGTAGAAGGTATATCAGAATGTAGGAGGTATAATAGAATGTAGGAGGTATAATAGAATGTAGGATGTATTTTAGAATGTAGGAGGTATAATGGGAGAATGTGAGGTATATTTTTAGAATGGTGGAGTGTATAATATAATATAGGAGGTATAATAGAATGTAGGGAGGTATAATATAATGTAGGAGGTAGTAGATTCGAATGTAGAGGTATAATAGAATGTGTAGGAGGTAGATTCAAAAAGTAGGAGTGTATAATAGAATGTAGGAGGTATAATAGAATGTAGGAGGTATAATAGAATGTAGGAGGTATATGTCACGAATTCCGCAGAGACTGCTCCTCCTCCTTGTTCGGGCAGGTTCAGCGTTAAGTCACTCCCCGGAGTACTAGCTGCTTACCGCTATGTTCTCATGTTTTTTGGTTTTGTCTTGTTGGTGCACCTGTTTCGTAGTATGTATTGATTATGTCACCTAGTGAAGTTTCGTTTTTATTTTTGTTCAGAGTTATAGTGTTGTTGTGAACCGCCTATCCTCTGCGTAAGTGTTGTTATTGTTTTCTAGTTGTTAGTGTTTTACACACTGTCTACGTACGCGCCTCCTGTGTTTTGAGGCCCGTTATTTTGTATTTGTTCAGTGACAATTAAGTTTCGACTGGGCTTCTGTGTCTCACGCCTGACTCGCACCGCATCCACTGGGCCTCTGACAGAGGAACACACCATACTATGGAGTCAGCAGGAGCAACGGCGGACCAAGTCGCTGGAGGATCGGGTCAGCTACAGGCGACGAGATCCAGCAACTCGGCTCCGATGCAGAGTGATGAACACCCTGCGACCGAAGTGGGAGGGCGTGCCCACAATCTCCTACAGATAACCACACATCGGCCAGCCCCACCAGACCAGCTCCGGAATCCAGTGGAATTCGGCTCCTCGGCTCCCGAGGGCAGTATGATGGCACCGAGGCCGGGTGTCAGGGGTTTCCTCCTTCAGGTGGAACTCTACCACACCACCATAACTGCGGCGCCTCGGGATCACGAGAGCGTTTCTCGCCCCTCATCTCCTGTCTCTCCAGCAGGCGTTGGAGTGAGCCAACGCCGAATGGAGGGATAAAGACGCCACCATCAGCTACGCGAGTTCTCCCACGCTTCAGGGCTGTTTTCGATCACCCTCCTGTGGGTAAAGCGGTGGGGAGCGTCTTGTTCCACCTCCGACAGGGGAAGAGGAGCCCAGGCAGGAGTTCGCCCTGGATTTCAGACTCTAGCGGCCGGATGCAGGATGGTCGAGAGGGCCCTCATCGAACACTATCGGTGTAGCCTGCGTGAGGAGCGTTCGTCGAGAGCTGGCCTGCAGGGACACGAATCTGTCCTTCGACCAGCCAGTGGACATGTCCATCGTCCTGGATACCCTGCACCGGCCACCCGCGGACGTCCTGAGTTGGGGCCGTCAATCCATCCCCCCCTAAGTCACAGCCCTTGAGCTGGGGTGCTGGGCTGCGAGAGAAGGAGAGAGAACCGCGGGGCCGTCCCCTGCACCAGCTGTAGCCATGGAGGACACATGGGACTAGGTGCTGGGGAGGGTCTCAGGGAATCGGGGCAACAGGTCGCGCACTGGGGGAGTCTTTCCAGGTGAGTAGGCGCCCCACTCACCCAGAGCTCTCTGTTGTTCTACTTGTGCGTATACCTGTGGTATTTCCTCAGGTTGGACTCATTCCCGGCATAAGGCGCTAGTTCGATTCAGGCGCAGCTGCGAAATTTTTGTTGATCGGAAATGTTGTTCTGAGTTAGGATTCCCCTCCTGCCCGTCGATGCACCCTTTTCTGTCCATGCCCTAGTAGCAGCCCGTTGGGATCTGGGTTGATTAGGGAGCATCACAGCGCCACTAAAGATGAAGACGCAGGGGGTCACGAGATTATTCAGTTGTACCTAATTGACTCTCCTGCGTATCCCGTGGTGCTGGGGCATCTTGGTTGATCACCCATGACCCCCACCATTCGTGCGTACAGAGGGCTCTCAAGGAATGGTCTGGCCAGTGTGTTTGGGCGATGTTCGAGGTAAGTTTCGTTGGGGCAACCACGGTGGAGAGTCCGAACCAAGTGCCCGCAACGTGCACATTCCCCCTGAGTATGAGGACTTGCATTCGTGTTCAGCAAGACGAAGGCGACGCGACTGCCACCTCATAGACAGGGAGATTGTGCGATAAACCCTCCAGACAGGTGCGGCACTCCTATGAGGCCATGTGTATCTCTGTCTCAAGAGGAGACGGCATATGGAGACATACATAGCTGAGTCCTGAGACAGGATACATCACGCCCTCTCCACTTCCCCTGCGTCTCGAGTTTCTTTTTGTGAAGAAGAAGGATGGAGGGTTGCGCCCGTGTATTGGATTACTGTAGTCTCAATCAGATCCTTGTGAAATACAGTTAGCCTCTTCCTCTGATTGCAGTATGACTGAATTATTATTGAGCGGGCGCGTTTCTTCACTGAAACTGGATCTCAGGAGCACTGTTCGCTAGTGCGCATTAGGGGGGAGATGAATGGAAGACGGCATTTAGTACCACCTCAGGTCATTATGGTATCTTGTCACTGCCATACGGGTTAATGAATGCTCCTTCAGTCTTCCAATCGTTTGTAGGGACGAGATCTTCCGACCTGCATGGGCAGGGAGTGGTAGTACATTGACAACATTCTAGTGTACTCTGCTACACGAGCCGAGCATGTAGCCCTGGTGCGCGAGTGTTGGGTAGGCTGTTGGAGCATGACTTGTATGGTCAAGGGCGAGAAATGTCTTGTTTTTCCAGGAGTCCATCTCCTTCTTGGGTCATCGGTTGTCTGGGCGTCAGGGGTGAAGATGGATTGACCGTGTGTCAGCCGTGACAGAACTGGCAAACCCCAACCACTGTTAAAGATACGGCAGTTTTTTTGGGTTTTGCCAATTACTACCGGAGGTTTATCACGGTTTGGACAGGTGGCCTCGTACTTCCCTTTCTGAAGGGCCCGGTGCGTTGCAGTGGTCGGCTGAAGCGGACAGGGCGTTTTGTCAACAGAGACCTGTTACTTCGACTTCAAGTTCTACGCGCACCGAGTCCGCTTTTAGCGTTCCAGGTAGTGGACGCAAGTAGAGGCGTGTCAGCAGTACTGCCGCTACCGCGCTCCGGCTACGCCTCTAAGCTCCGTCCCTGGCGCTGTTTCCAAAAAGCTTCAGCCCGGTGGAATCGTATTAGGACGCTAGGGGACAGGGAGCTGTGCCGTGGTTCAAGCCTAAAGGTGGTGGAGGCATTGGCTTGAGGGGGCTCGGGAACACCTTTTCGGCTCATTTGACTGACCATCGTGAACCTGGAGTGCATCCGGGCAGCTAGAGATTGAACCCTCGTCAGGCTGGTGGAACATGTTTCTGACCTGGTTCGTTTCTAAGATCACTTACATCCCAGGGTCCCAGAACGGTAAGGGGCAGACGCCCTGTCTCGGGCGGTGTGACACAGAGGAGAGGTCCGATGAGCCCACTCCGACACTCCGGAGTCTTGTCTGGTGGCACCGGTGGTATGGGAGGTCGACACGTGGGAACTGAGCGGGCGCTGAAGCACCAACCTACCCCCAGAGTGTCAGTGGGTCGGGACGTCATGCCGACTCGGTCCGTGATCGTCTCTATTTATTTTGGGCTCATCACGATCCCCTCTGGACATCCAGGTATTGGGCGGTAAGTGCAACTGTCAGGTATAATGTGTGGTCAACTGCTAGGACGTGGGAGGGTTTATGTCACTCTTTCGGTGTGAAGCGTCAGTGTACGCTGAACACCTAGCCAGGAAGATTGCCCGTTCACACATATGTCCGTGTCTCATCTCGGTGGACTTTGTCACGGACCTTCCCCCTCTCAGGGAAACCACTATTCGTGGTCGTACGACGTGGATGGGTTCTCTCAGGCTCGTCGTCTCATTCCAATGCCGGGTCTCCCTACTGCCCCTCGCAGGACGCTGAAGGCTCTGTCTACCGTCTTGCCGGCTACACGGGTTCCGTGGATATAGTGTCGATCGGGGCCCAATTCACTCTAGAGTCCTGGAGGTCAGTTCGGGACGCTGGGAGAGGGTCTCGGTTAGCTTTCCATTTCCTCGAAGTTACACCCTGGAGAGCCAACGCAGGTGGGAAAGTGAACCAGAGATGTGGGTAGGTTTCGAGATCCCTATTGCCAGCGGCCGAGGAGGGTCGGGTGATATCCCTGGAGGGCGAGATGGCTCCCAGAACTCCTCTTCGCCACTCCTCTACACTTGCCGCCAGCCTGCCTGCTGCCGGAAGCCATGGGGCAAGCGGTTGTAGGGGCCATTTAAAGTCCTGGAGGAGAGAACGAGTGTGTTACAAGTTGCAAACTGCCTAATGACTATCATAAACCCCTCGTTCCAGTGTCTCTCCTCCAGCCGGGTGGTCAGCTGGTCCACCCCGAGGAGTGTGAGATAAGAGAGACCTCCCCCTAACTGACACGAGAGGGGGTCCTGGCAGATGTCAGTCTCATGATCAGGACGTCGGATGGGGGTCCAATACCTCTGTCGGAGGGAGGAAGTACGATGATCGGCCGGAGGAAGCGAAAAAGGTGCCTAGGAGGGACATGATTGACCATCCCTCCGGACTGAGTTCAAGATCATACTACGACCTGCTCCCGTCTCTGGCGTCCCCGAGGCAGGAGTGGCTGGCTAAACCATGCGTCAATATGCCTGTCACAGAATTCTAACAGCTGTCTCCTCCATGTTGGTTGGCTTTCCAGCTGATTGTCGTCCCAGTACTAACTACTACCCTTGATATTCTCT
>NW_025539408.1:0-13102 GCF_020615455.1 Coregonus clupeaformis
ATACAAAGATTGCAGTAAAAAGAATATATATATATATTTTTGAATAAACACAGTGATCAGATCATTATTTAACACAGGAATAAGGGTTTAGATACATCACTTATTACTTATCAAAAAACAACATCACTTGTAGAAAAATAAAAAATTATCAGTTTTAAAGCCCCACATCCAAAGTCGCCCCCAAATTCCAACATTCCCACACACCCTATGCAGCAGAATCTCAATAGTCTATGAAGTCCCCCCAAACACCTCCCTGAATACAGAATGTTTCTACCATATATTGTATGTTATCTTTTCACAAGGAACGTATGACGACAACTCCCTTTGCCACATTTCTTTGCTCGGAGGGGAATTACTCTTCCAATTAAGACTTATACATTTATTAGCATATAATTGCTAATTTGAACGAACCCAGTGCTTTATACTAACGTTCTAGTTGGCAATAAAGACACATCTCGTATAAGTACTAGGGAGGAATTATTGAGAATAGTCAAAGAGGTCACTTGAGATATGATCTGAAATATGACCTCCTCTGACGTGTCAAAAACAGATGTACAAGGGTCGCCACCTCTGTCTCAGACCGAGGGCATTATTTAGAATATTTTGCATTGATCTCATGAAGCCTCTTAGGGGTGAAGTATACCCGGTGCAGCAAATACACCGACTGAGTCAATGCCTAGTGCTGAAAGATAACTGTTGGGCATCTTCTTCAATAATGAGGCCAAAAGGTCGTTCTTGCCATTTAGAACATACAGTGCAGGACTTAATTTCCTATCAAGGTCTGTAGACCAAAGTATATGCATGAAATAAAGCCTTTACTTCCACTCTATCCTGCCATCGTTTGTCAGCTGCAGGTGAGGTCAAAGGTTCCCTGCTGGGGAAGCTCATGTAGTGTCTGACCTGTAAATACTTGAAAAAAAAGTGAGACTGTTGGAACCTAGAGGCCAATATTTCAAAAGAGACCATCACCCCATCCTCATATAATTGACCAAATGACCTTATACCTTTGTTGAACCAGAAAAGAGTGCCATCTCTTAAGGCTTTTGGTAACATAGGATTTTTGTGAAATGGAGTTCACTTACATACTGATTTAATTTCTCCAGTCAGCCTGCAAACTTCTGTCAATATAAAGGAATGTTTTTTATAACGGGATTATTTATGGAGCTACTAAATGCTTGGATGGAGATGTGTAAGGCATGGTTGCCAGTGACATGAAGTAAAATAATTGTCTTTTTTTGCCTCCAAGTCAGTGGTTCAGGAACTTGTTGTCCTGCCACCACCCTAGACTTCAGTTGCGATGCCCAGTAGTAAATCCTAAAATCGGGGAGAAAAGACCACCCTTTGAATATGGTCTGCACAAAGTCTTGAGTTTAACCCTGGCGTCTCAACCAGCTTCACCTGGAATGCTTTTCCAACAGTCTTGAAGGAGTTCCCACATATGCTGAGCACTTGTTGGCTGCTTTTCCTTCACTCTGCGTTCCAACTAATCCCAAACCATCTCAATTGGAGGCCAGGTCATCTGATGCAGCACTCCATCACTCTCCTTCTTGGTCAAATAGCCCTTACACAGCCGGGAGATGTGTTGGGTCATTGTCCTGTTGAAAATCTAATTATAGTCCCACTAAGCGCAAACCATATGGGATGGCGTATTGCTGTAGAAGGCTGTGGTAGCCATGCTGGTTAAGTGTGCCTTGAAATCTAAATAAATCACAGACAGTGTCACCAGCAAAGCACCCCCACACATTACCAATCAAATCAAATCAAATCAAATCAAATTTTATTGGTCACATGCGCCGAATACAACAGGTGCAGACATTACAGTGAATGCTTATTTACAGCCCTTTAACCAACAGGTGCATTTATTTTTTATAAAATATAAAAATAAAACAACAACAAAAAAGTGTTTAGAAAAAAAAAGAGCAGAAGTAAAATAAAGTGACAGTAGGGAGGCTATATATACAGGGGGTACCGTTGCAGAGTCAATGTGCGGGGCACGGCTAGTTGAGGTAGTTGAGGTGTAATATGTACATGTGGGTAGAGTTAAAGTGACTATGCATAAATAATTAACAGAGTAGCAGCAGCGTAAAAAGGATGGGGTGGGGGGGCAGTGCAAATAGTCCGGTAGCATGATTAGCTGTTCAGGATTCTTATGCGGGGGTAGAAGCTGTTGAGAAGTCTTTTGGACCTAGACTTGGCACTCGGGTACCGCTTGCCGATGTGGTAGCAGAGAGAACAGTCTATGACTAGGGTGGCTGGAGTCTTTGACAATTTTGAGGGCCTTCCTCTGACACCCCCCCTGGTATAGAGGTCCTGGATGGCAGGAAGCTTGGCCCCAGTGATGTACTGGGCGTACGCACTACCCTCTGTAGTGCCTTGCGGTCGGAGGCAAGCAGTTGCCATACCAGGCGGTGATGCAACCAGTCAGGATGCTCTCGATGGTGCAGGCTGTATAATTTTTTGAGGATCTGAGGACCCATGCCAAATCTTTTCAGTCTCCTGGGGGAATAGGCTTTGTCGTTGCCCTCTTCACGACTGTCTTGGTGTGTTTGGACCATGATAGTTCGTTGGTGATGTGGACACCTCCTCCTCCATGCTTCATGGTGGGAACCACACATGCAGAGATCATCCGTTCACCTACTCTGCGTCTCACAAAGACACTGCGGTTGGAACCAAAAATCTCAAATTTGGACTCATCAGACCAAAGGACAGATTTCCACGGTTATATAATATAATATAATATATAAATATAATATATAAAAAAAATATAATATGCGATTTAGCAGACGCTTTATCCAAAGCGACTTACAGTCATGCGTGCATACATTTTTTGTGTATGGGTGGTCCCGGGGATCGAACCCACTACCTTGGCATTACAAGCGCCGTAGCTCTACCAGCTGAGCTACAGAGGACCACAGAGGACCAGTTATAATGTCCATTGCTTTCGTGTTTCTTGGCCCAAGCAAGTCTCTTCTTCTTAATGATGTCCTTTAATAGTGGTTTCTTTGCAGCAATTCAACCATGAAGGCCTTATTCACGCTGTCTCCTCTGAACAGTTGATGTTGAGATGTGTCTGATACCAACTGATTGGCTCAAACACATTAAGAAGGAAAGAAATACCACAAATGAACTTTTCACAAGGCACACCTGTTAATTGGAATGGATTCCAGGTGACTACCTCATGAAGCTGGTTGGGAGAATGCCAAGAGTGTGCAAAGCTGTCATCAAGGCAAAGGGTGGCTACTTTGAAGAATCTCGAAACCTCAAATACATTTAGATTTGTTTAACACTTTTTTGGTTACTACATGATTCCATATGTGTTATTGCATAGTTTTGATGTTTTCACAATTATTCTACAATGTAGAAAATAGTAAAAAATAAAGAAAAACCCTTCAATGAGTAGGTGTGTCCAAACTTTTGACTGGTACTGTGTATTCATATGCTTTCAAACTTCCAGAAGGTAACTCCATTTGACCCGGTCAAATGCTTTTTCCTCACCCAAACACAGCCGTCGCCACAGAATCCTGTTTACCCTCCACACAATACATAATGTTGACTAATCTTCTAATATTGTCTGACGACCGATCGGTTTCGATACAAAGCCTGTCTGATCTAATGTAGTAATAGGTATAGAGATTAGCAGCGGGGAATGAATCGATATGGATCTGGCTAGATATTCACAAACAGGAATCAAGTGTCCTTTACCCACAGGTAATAGGAAAATGTCAATTATTGAGTAGCTATTATGGACAGGAGAGTAAAATGTGTATTCCTTGGCCGAATTATTAAGATGTCTCCATATATCTCCAAATGTTTTCATTTCCCTTTGCAACATCCTAGCTGCCTGTGTGAGGTTGGTCACCCCTTAGAGAGGATCTATCATTGGCTGAATCCAAAAACCAAATTAACGTCTCCTCCAATGATTATCTGTGGCGATGGGCAATTTAACCTAAGAAATACATCTTGATAAAATGTAGGGGTCATCATAGTTTGGCCCATAAATATTCACAATGCACATGGGTACAGAATCAATACAACTTGTATAATCAAAAACCTACCCCTCTTATCCCTAATCTGTGATTGTAATTGGAAAGGTACAGTGCTTTTTGACTAGTATGGCTACCTTTCTAGAGTGGGAAGTAGGAAAAATACACCTGACCAATGCATTCTCTTCTAAGCTTGCAGCATCTGTCAAATTATTCTCCTGTTGCAGGGCTATATCCACATTATGCTGCTTCAGGTAGCTTAAGATACGCTTACGTTTCACAGGGCTGTTTATACCATTCATTTTCCAAGTCATAGAGATTAGGAGTATTAGGAGCAAACATGTTTAGGGGTTAGTATAGAGCATATTAGAATGTGAGACGTAAACATATTGAGTGTGGACAAAAATGCTAAACAAATGAAAAGGTGCAAAAACTGGCATATATGTATTCAGACCCCTTGACTTTTCCTCATTTTGTTACGTTACAGCCTTATTCTAAAATGGATTAAATCGTTTTTTCCCCCTCATCAATATACACCCAATACCAAATAACGACAAGGTAAAAAATTGAAATATTACATTTACATAAGTATTCAGACCCTTTATCGTTAATTTGTTGAAGCACCTTTGGCAGAGATTATAACCTTGAGTCTTCTTGGGTATTACACCACAAACTTGGCACACCTGTATTTGGGAAGTTTCTCCCATTCTTCTCTGCAGATCCTCTCAAGCTCTGTCAGGTTGGATGGGGAGTGTCGCTACACAGCTATTTTCAGGTCTCTCCAGAGATGATCAATCAGGTTCAAGTCCGGGCTCTTGCTGGGCCACTCAAGGACATTCAGAGACTTGTCCCGGCCACTCCTGCATTGTCTTGGCTGTGTTCTTAGGGTCATTGTTCTGTTGGAAGGTGAACTTTCACCCCAGTCTGAGGTCCTGAGCGCTCTGGAGCAGGTTTTCATCAAGGATCTCTCTGTACTTTGCTCCGTTCATCTTTCCCTCGATCCTGACTAGCTCCCAGTCCCTGCTGTTGAAATATATCTCCACAGCATGATGCTGCCACCACCATGCTTTACCATAGGGATGGTGGAAGGTATCCTTCAGACTTGACTCTTGGCAATCAGGCCAAAGAATTCAATCTTGGTTTCATCAGACCAGTTGTTTCTCATGGTCTGAGAGTCCTTCAGGTGCATTTTGGCAAACTCCAAGCGGGCTGTCATGTGCCTTTTACTGAGGAGTGGCTTCCGTCTGGCCACTCTACCATAAAGGTCCTGATTGGTGGAGTGCTGCAGAGATGGTTGTCCTTCTGGAAGGTTCTCCCATCTCCACAGAGGAACTCTGGAGCTCTGTCAGAGTGACCATCGGTTTCTTGGTCACCTCCTGACCAAGGCCTTTCTCCCCTGATTGCTCAGTTTGGCCGGGCTGCCAGCTCTAGGAAGAGTCTTGGTGTTTCCAAACTTCTTCCATTTAAGAATAATGGAGGGCCACTGTGTTCCTGGGGGCCTTCAATTCTGCAGAGATTTTGGTACACTTCCCCAGATCTGTGCCTCGATACAATCCTATCTCTGAGCTCTCACGAACAATTCCTTTGACCTCATGGCTTAGTTTTTGCTCTGACATGCACTGTCAACTGTGGGACCTTATATAGACAGGTGTGTTTCTTTCCAAATCATGTCAAATCATTTGAATTTACCACAGGTGGACCCAATCAAGTTGTAGAAACATCTCAAGGATGATCAATGGAAACAGGATGCACCTGAGCTCAATTTCGAGTCTCATAGCAGAGTGGGTCTGAATACTTAGTGTAAATAAGGTATTTCTGTTTTTATTTTTTATACATTTGCAAACATTTCTAAAAATGTGTTTTTGCTTTGTCATTAAGGGGTATTGTCTGTAGATTGGTGAAGATTTTTATTTATTTAATCAATTTTAGAATAAGGCTGTAACTTAACAAAATGTGGAAAAGGGGAAGGGGTCTGAATACTTTCCGAATGCACTGTATACTTCTCCAACCTGTGTGAGCTAGTATCAATTCCCCTCTCCCAACCCCCTCTCTACACCAACCCCATCTGAGAGAGTAAAACTACTCAAGCCTAACACGCAATTACAGCTAAGTGGTAACACATTCCCACTTACCTAAACCTGCTATGCATAGCATCCCTGAGATAAATGGAATAACATATAAATAAAAAGGAAATTGTGTATTGCTCTGTTGATTATCAATATATCAAGACAAACTATAATATACAGGCAGAAGGCGAGCCCTTTGTCGGCCCAATAGGAGAAAAGTTTTGCTTAGACATCCCCGCATAATACCATCGCATTGGCCTGACTGATTTATGGCTATTTATTGGCTTAACTGATTTATGGGTCCCATTTTAATGGACGTTCAGTTTATAAAGGCTTCATACAGCCTTCATAATGCCTTCATAAGCACTACATAATTGTGTTACAAAGCATCTATAACCATATATTATGCTTTATAAAGGGTTCATAAATGTGGCATAACTGTGACATAATCCCCAATGTCAAATATGACATAACCCACTATGTCGAATATGATATAAACATGTATATTTGTAAAGGTGACATGTTGAAAGATGGCATACGCAACGTGAAGTCATGTTAGTCACATTACACTAATCTCATAACACCTAATCTCATTCCTAGGTTAGGTTTAAAATCAAATGTTAAGAAGAAGATCAATTGTGGATATATGCAGGTTTAGCCATAATTAAGACTTTTGAATGTGTTAACTACTGACGATGACAAATACTTTACTCAGGTCACTCCTATAGAATACTATGGTCACTCCCACTAAGGACAACTTTGAATGGTTGATATCCCACTCCCCACTGAAAGATCAGCCACAAAAATGTTGGCACCATTGTTAACAGGTTGTAATTAAGCCCTTGCCTCAGGTTGGAATACTCCAAATAATGTTGGTTCTGAACACACACCCACAAACACAAGCTTAGCAGGTCCATCAACTCATTTAAATATCTCACACCGTACAGTAACCTGTGGATCATGAGAGAACCTTCATAAACGTGAATAACCTATTTATTGACACTTTATGTAGTATCCTGTAATACTTAGTTTGAAGTTAGACACTTTGGTTATTCATAACACATCCATAAAGACTCTATATGTCACGGTTCAGACAGACGAACAAGAGGACCACAATTGCGTCACACCAGAAAGTTTATTAAAACTTAAGGGAACAGGGAGTAGGGAGTGAGTGAAGGCTCCAGGGGTTATCCTACGTCCAATGTGCTGGGTCTGTGCCCTCCCCAGTGGCAAGCGATGCGTCCGATGACGCCGGTGGTTGGTGGTCCAGAAGTCCTGGGGGGAGGAAACACAGACACAACTGGGAAGCGGATGAAACAAGGCAGAAGTACAGTTCAAGGGAAATCCAAATACGTTGTAGCAAGGCAGAAGGCTGGTCAGAGTTACCGGGGTCGAAGAGTAGTCAGGAGTCGTAATGGCAGAAAGCAGGTCTGGTTTTCCTGGGGCAGAAGGGTATTCCAAGAATCAGGCAGGTCCGGGGGTCACAAAACAAGGGTGAGCCAGAAGCGCGAGCACACAGGTTCCGGTGTGAGCTTTGCAGACGATCTGACAAAGGAGAGCTGAAAGACAGGACTTTAAATACTGGGAGAGGTTAGTGGGTAATGCAGCGCAGCTGGCAGAGTAATTAGAGCCGACAGAGCAGGGACAGGTGGAGCTAGTTAGGCTGAGTAGAGAGAGAGAGATGAGCAGAGTGGAAGATAGTGGAAACACATTAAGGTGGTAACCCGGTGGAGTGAGAGGGCTCATAGACAGAACCCCCCAAGGGGACGGCCCCAGAAGTCCCAAGAGCAACACCACGCCGGGCGGGAGGAGGGGAGCCGGAGGAGGGCTAGAACTCCTCCGAACGGTCCCGAGCGAACGCCCTCATCCTCGGAGGAAGCCGGAGGGCCGTGGTCGGGAGATGGGACAGGTCCGAGACAGGATCAGGCACAGGACAGGAAGCCGAGCGGGCAGGGACGGTTAGGGATCCCTCTGGGGCGGCCCCTACGGATTGCAGGTTGATCAGGATGCCGTTGGTGGAAGGCGGTGATGAGAGTCCTATCCACAATCCGACTAGCTGGCACCCAGGTCCTCTCCTCAGGTCCATAGCCCTCCCAGTCAATGAGGGGTACTGGAGACCCCTACCCTCCGTCTGACCGAAGCAGGCGGCGGACGGTGTAAACCAGACCACCATCGACGAGCTGTGGAGGAGGAGGACAAGGCGCAGCAGGGACCAGCGGACTCTCATGAATGGGCTTAATCTTAGACACATGGAAAGTGGGGTGCACCCTCATGGAATTAGGGCAGTTGGAGCCGGACAGCAGTTGGGCTAATCACTCTTATGATAGGGAATGGGCCAATGAACCGAGAGTGCCAACCTGCGACTCCACCCTGAGTGGCAGGTTTCCTTGGACGACAACCACACCCTTTGACCAACATGGTAGGTGGGGAGCAGGGATTCTCCGGACGGTTGGCCCCGGTAGTGTAGCTGGCAACGGATCTGAGAAGTGTGGCTCGGGCCTGTGTCCAGGTGCGGCGACATCGACGGGCAAACGCAAGTGCAGATGGGCAAGTAACCTCCCTTCCTGACTGGCAAATAGAGGAGGCTGGTATCCATAAACACATTGGAAAGGGGACATACCGATGGCAGAGCAGGTCAGAGAATTGTGTGCGTACTCCACCCATGTCAATTGCTGCGACCAGGAGTGGGGGTTGCGTGAGGTCATGCATCGCAGTGCCTTCTCGAGCTCCTGATTTACCCGCTCTGACTGCCCATTGGATTGGGGATGGAATCCGGGAAGTCAGACTGACTGTGGCTCCCAGCAGGTGACAGAACTCCCCTTCCAAAAACGGAGGAGAATTGTGGACCACGGTCAGAAACTACATCCTTTGGCAGTCCGTGGATCCGGAAGACGTGTTCCAGGACCACCTGGGCTGGTCTCCTTGGCGGTTGGGAGCTTGGGGAGGGGAATGAATGTGTGCCATCTTGCTGAATCGGTCAACTATGGTGAGAATGACGGTCTTGCCCCTTGAAGGGGGCAGCCCCGTGACAAAGTCAAGGGCGATGTGAGACCAGGGACGTCTGGGCACAGGCAGGGCTGCAGCAATCCGGCTGGGGGTGCTGGCAGGACGACTTGTGTTGGTTGCAGATGGGGCAGGCTTGGACGAATTCCCGTACATCCTTTCTCAGAGCGGGCCACCAGAACCTCTGGGCGAGCAGGTTGTAAGTCGCGGGTGGAGCCAGGGTGACAAGCTAGGGCGGGAGTCATGTCCCCACTGAACGACCTGGGACCTTAGGTTTCGGGGACAAAAGGCGGTCAGCTGGGCAAGTGCTGGGACCGGGCTGGTTACGGAGAGCTTCCAGCACCTGTTCCTCAACAGCCCAGGTCAGAGCTGCTACGATGCAGGGACTTGGCAGAATCGACACAGGATCCTTGGAGGGGTTGTCATCCTTCTGGAATTGACGGGAGAGGGCGTCTGGCTTGCGGTGTTGCGTGATCCAGGCCGGTATGACAGAGTGAAATTAAACCTGGTGAAGAACAGGGCCCAGCGGGACTGCCTGGAGTTCAACCGGTTTGGCCGTGCGGATGTACTCCAAGTTCTTATGATCGGTCCAAACGAGAAATGGAATGGTGGACCCCTCCAGCCAGTGACGCCACTCCTCCAAGGCAAGCTTCACAGCCAGCAGCTCTCGGTTCCTATGTCGTAATTGCACTCAGAGGGGGGGACAACCGACGTGAGAAAAAGGCACAGGGATGGAGCTTCCTATCCTCCGCAGCCCACTGAGAAATCACAGCACCAACTCCCACATCCGAGGCGTCCACCTCCACAATGAATTGCCGGTCCACGTCAGGCATCTGGAGGATGGGAGCGGAGGTGAACCTCACCTTGAGGGTACTGAAGGCCTTGTCGGCTGCTGGGGGTCCAGGTGAAGGGTTGCTTGGTGCTGGTTAGAGCAGTGAGAGGGGCAGCAACGGTACTGTAGTTCCGGATAAACTTTCTATAGAAGTTAGCAAACCCCAGAAACTGTTGCAGCTTCTTTCTGTTCTCCCGGAACTGGCCATGAAGGTGACTGCTGATACTTTGGCAGGATCCATTTGGATACTTCCCTCTGCCACTATGTACCCCAGGAAGGCCACTGTCTTGACGTGAAACTCACATTTCTCTGCCTTGGCGTAGAGGGAATTCTCCAGAAGACGATGAAGGACTTGCTGGACATGGCGGGGTGTGTTCAGACAGGTTTCTGGAGTAGATTAAGATGTCATCCAGGTAAACGAAGACAAACTTGTTTAACATGTCCCGCAGTACATCATTCACTAGAGCCTGGAACACAGCCGGAGCATTGGTGAGAGGCCAAAAGGCATAACCAGATACTCGTAGTGGCCTGTTGGTGTATTGAATGCGGTCTTCCATTCATCTCCCTCCCGGATCCGCACTAGGTGGTAAAGCGTTTCTGAGATCCAACTTGGTAAAAACAGTGGCTCCTGGAGCAACTCAAAAGCAGAGGTGAGCAGAGGGAGAGGGTAACGCGTTTTTCACTGTGATGTCGTTGAGTCCCCCTGTAGTCGATGCAGGGGGCGAAGAGATCCGTCCCTCTTCCCCACAAAGAAGAAGCCAGCACCAGCTTCCGGAGATGAAGATGAACGGATCAATCCTGTGGACAGAGAGTCATTGATGTAGTCCTCGCGGACCTTCTTTCAGGAGCAGACAACGAATAAAGACGGCCCCCTTGGAGGGGCTGTTCCAGGGAGGAGGTCGATGGCACAGTCGTACGGTTGGTGAGGGGGCAGAGAGTGGCTCTTGCTTTGTTAAACACTTCTCTGAGACCATGGTAGCATTCTGGGACATGGGAGAGGGTCCCAGGAGCGGAGTTAGTAGGTACTGGCCGAGGGGGTAGTGCGGCAGCAAGCAGGCAGGTTCGGTGGCAGTCCTCTCCCCACTCCCTGATCACCCCGGTCACCCAGTCGAGCTGAGGGTTATGCCGGCGGAGCCATGGGTAACCCAGGATGAGGGGTTGGCCTGGAGAGGGAGCAGGTGAAACTGGATAGTTTCTTGATGGTTTCCGGACAGACCCCATCAAGACCGGGGCCGTGACATGAGTGACCGATCCGAGTAAGTGTCCGTCCAGTGCCCGGGCAGGAATAGGAGGTGTCAAACGGAGGTTCTCCAGTCCCAGTTGGCGTGCCAGCTTGATGTCCATTATGTTGGCTTCGGCGCCAGAATCCACCAGAGCAGCCAGGGTGTGAGTTGAGTCAGAGAGGCGGAGGTGAACTTGCAGCAAGGGTTTGCGGTCGGAGGACTGGATGGTCATTGAGCTCAACCGGACTCCCCTATGCCCGGTGAGCTTCGGCAAAGGGCAGGTTACCACACGATGTCCATCACCTCCACAATAGAGGCAGAGGTTTGAGGTGAAGCGGCGCTGGCGCTCTGCAGGAGTGAGAGAGGCTCGCCCAATCTCCATAGGCTCAGACTGATCAAGCTGACTTGGGTGAGTGGCAGTAGCTGACAGGACGCTCCAGTCGGATCTCTCCGAATGCCGGTAGTTGGTGGACCTTGGCGCCCCCCTCTCACGACGACGGGTCTGTATCCTTCTGTCGATCCGGACAGTCAGTGCGATGGCTTCATCAAGAGTGGAAGGCAGTTCATGGGAGACCAACTCGTCTCTTGATATAGTCAGCCAGAAAGCTATGGAAGAACGCGTCCACCAACGAGTGGTGTGTTCCAAGAACCTTCGTCTTGCCAGGGTTCGGAAGTCGATGGAATGGTCTGCGACTGTACGTCGCCTTGTCGAATACTGAACAGTTCACGAGACGCCTCTGCGGTTGGTGAATCCAGGTCAAACACCTTCAGCATCTCCTCAGCAAACAGGTCGAAGGTTGCACATGCGCGGGGTTTGCGACGTTCGAACTCTGCTGTTCCCCCAGAGTCGAGCTCCGCCCGTCAGGTGAGTGATGGCATACCCGACCCTAGCCCCCTCCGTGGCGAAGGTCCTTGGCTGCAAGGAGAACTGAAGTCGGCAGCTAGTCAGGAATGGCCGGACCTGGGTAGAATCGCCGTTGAACCGCTCGGGGTTTCCAATCTTGGGTTCCGGGGCAGCGGCTGCAATGACCGGGCAGGTAACTCCGGAGGCAGGGCTTAGGCAGACTGGCTGGGAGTAAGGTTGGTGAGGAGTTGGATGATCCTGGCGAGTTGTTGTTGCTGCTGCTGGGACTGCTGCTGGTGCTGCTGGAACTGCTGATGCTGTTGGTGGCCGACCTGAAGCAGAGATGGTGATGTCGCCACTCATGCGGCCTAGCTCTCATGTGTGTTCCAGGCGTAGCATGGCGGTGGGTTGCTCAGGGCTCCGTCCGGTTTCCATGTCGGGGAAGTGTCGCGCTGAGTCCATGATGGTCAGATCGCATTGCCACGGTTCAGACGAGAGCGACAAGAGGACCACAATTGCGTCACACCAGAAAGTTTATTAAAACTTAAGGGAACAGGGGGAGTAGGGAGTGAGTGAAGGCTCCAGGGTTATCCCGTCCAATGTGCTGGGCCTGTGCCCTCCCCCAGTGGCAGCGGGGATCGGTCACATGACGCCGGTGGTTGGTGGTCCAGAAGTCCTGGGGGAGGAAACACAGACACAACGGGCGGATGAAACAAGGCGAAGTACAGTTCAAGGGAAATCCAAATACGTTGTAGCAAGGCAGAAGGCTGGTCAGAGTTACGGGGTCGAAGAGGTCAGGAGTCGTAATGGCAGAAAGCCGGTCTGGTTTTCCTGGGGCAGAAGGGTATCCAAGAATCAGGCAGGTCCGGTCACAAAATAAGGGTGAGCCAGAAGCGCGAGACACACAGGTTCCTCGGGTGTGAGCTTTGCAGACGATCTGACAAAGGAGAGCTGAAAGACAGGACTTTAAATACTGGGAGAGGTTAGTGGGTAATGCAGCGCAGCTGGCAGTGAGTAATTAGAGACCGAGCAGAGCAGGGACAGGTGGAGCTAGTTAGGCTGAGTAAGAGAGAGAGAGATGAGCAGAGTGGAAGAGGTAGTGGAAACACATTAAGGTGGTAACCCGGGTGGAGTGAGAGGGCTCATGACAC
>NW_025539409.1:5000-13101 GCF_020615455.1 Coregonus clupeaformis
AACTCTACTCCACCTGCCCATTACTCTGGGGTGAAAGCCTGAGGCCAGGCTAATCAAGACCCCCAGATGTTCTGTGACACGCCCTCCAGACTCTAGAGGTGAACTGGGGACCCGATCAGACACTATCATGACATCCCGTGTATAAACAGAGGCGTGGTTGTAGGGCTGTAGGAGACCTGGCATAGGAATGAGATGGCAGGCATAAACCACGTCCACAACGACCAAGATCGTGGTGTTCCCCTGTGAGGAAGGTCCTTGACAAAATCCACCGATAGGTGTGACCCGACGTTGTGGAGCAGGGAGGGGTTGTAACTTCCCCCTGGGCAGGTGTCTAGGTGCCTTACACTGGGCGCACACCGAGCAGGAGGGTTATAAACCCTCACGTCCTTGGCTAAAATTGGGCCTACCAGTACTTCCCAATAAGACAGCGCACTGTCCAGGCGATACCAGATGACCAGAGGGGTGACGTGTGAGCCCAATAGATCCAGCCAAATCACGAACCTCGAAGCAACACGTTCATCGACCCTCCAGGACACTGGGGGTAGGTCGGGCTCACATGCCGCCAGCTCGATGTCATAAGCCTCCCACACCACCCGTGCCACCAGACACGCGCGGGAGTATGGAGTGAAGCCATGGACCCACTCTCCTCTGTGTCCTTCTGCAGTCGGGACAGGGCGTCTGCCTTAGCGTTCTGGGAACCTGGTCTGGCCGTGACGTAAACTACCGTCGAGTGAAAAACATAGCCCATCTTGCCTGATGAGGTTCAACCTCCTCACCGACCGAATGTACTCCAGGTTACGGTGGTCAGTCAAAATGAGAAAAGGGTGTTTGTGCCCCTCAGCCAATGACTCCACGGACTTGAACCACAGCTAACAGCTCTGTATCATAATTGCGCTCCGCGAGTTGAGCTTCTTAGGAAAGAAAGTGCAAGGCGGAGTTTTGGTGGCGTGCCAGGCGCTGAGACAGTGCAGCACTGATCCCAGCCTCGGACGCATCCACCTCAACTTGGAATGCCAAGGAGGATCGGATGAGCCAGCACCGGGCGTAAACAGGTCCTTCAGATGCTTTCTAAAAGCCCTGTTCGCCTCAAATGACCACTGCAGGCGCCACCAGCCCTTCCTTTAGCAAGGAGGTAATGGGAGCCCTTTCTGCCCAAAGGCCCGGATAAACCTCCCAGTATTAATTGGCAAAAACCAAGAACACGCTGCACCTCCCTTCCGTGGTTGGAGTCTGCCAATTACATACGGCAGGCTTACGGTCAATCTCCATCTCCCACACATGGCGCGGACAAGCGTTGTCCCAGGAAGGAGATGAACTCTTGGAAGAACAGACATTTCTTCACCTTCCTTACAGTCATGCTCCAACAGTCTGACCAAGCTTTTCGAGGAACCAGGGACACATGCTCGGCTCGTGTAGCGGGTATATTAGAATGTCATCAATATACCTACTACACCCTGTCCATGCAGGTCCCGGAAAATCTCATACAAACAATTGGAAGACTGAAGGAGCATTCATCCAGACCGTATGGCATGACGAGGTACTCACTAGTGCCCGAGGTGGTGCCCAAATGTTTGTCTTCCTCATCTCCCCTCCCGAATACGCACCAGGAACATGCAGCTCCTGAGATCCAATTTAGTGAAGAAGCGCGCCCCGGCTAGGGTGTTTCTGGGGTGGACTGGGAGAGGGGCCTCTTAAATTGTTTCTGGGGTGGACTGGGGAGGACCTCTTAAAGGTGTTTCTACTGGGGGTGTACTGGGAAGGGACCTCTTAGAAGGTGTTTCACCAGGGTGTACTGGAAGGGATGCCAGAGGTGTTTCTGGGGTGGCCACCGGGGAGGAACCTCTTAGAGGTGTTTCTGCAGGGTGTACTGGGGAGGACCTCTTGAAGTTTTCTGCCAGGTGTACTGGGAGGACCTCTTAGAGGGTGATTCTGGGGTGTACTGGGAGGGACCTCTTTGAGGTGATTCTGGAGTGTACTTGGGAGGACCTCTTAGAGGTGTTTCTGGGGTGTACTGGGAGGACCTCTTAGAATTTGTTTCTGGGGTGTACTGGGGAGGGACCTCTTAGAGGTGATTCTTAAGTGTACTGGGAGAGAGGGACCTCTTAGAGGTGATTCTGGAGTGTACTTGGGAAAGGGACCTCTTAGAGTGGGGTCCTGAGTGTACTGAGGAGGGACCTCTTAGGGTGATTCTGGGAGTGTACTGGGGAGGGACCTCTTTGGGGTGATTCTGGAGTGTACTGGGGAGGGACCTCTTAAGAGGTGTTTCTGGGGTGTACTGGGAGGGACCTCTTTGAGGTGTTTCTGGGAGTGTACTGGGAGGGACCTCTTTGAGGTGATTCTGGGGTGTACTGGGAGGGACCTCTTAGGGGTGGACTGGAGTGTACTGGGGAGGGACCTCTTAGAGGAGGTGTTTTCTGGGTGTACTGGGGAGGGACCTCTTGGGGCTGATTCTGGAGTGTGCTGGGAGGGACCTCTTAGAGGTGATTCAGGTGTACTTGGGAGGACCTCTTAGAGGTGATTCTGGAGTCCTTTGAGAACTCTATGTTACCAGCCAGCTGGTGGAGCAGTGATGTAACTACTGCGAAGAAGGGACTTGGCTCTATTGAAGAACTGGAGGCGGTGTCGTTGCTCTGCTTGGATTACAAAATACAGTCAAGTGTTTGTCCAATCGGCTGAAAGGTTGTTTGGACACCATGAATTCACGGGGAGCAGGCCTACTGTGTGTCTGGTAGGACAATAATGTACAACTTGTTTATTTTGAGAGATGTGATAGACATCACTAGGATGTATGATCAAGTCTGGAGCCTCATTTTAAAAAATCTTGAAAAACCTTTAGTTAGAGTGTGTTGGCCCTATCTGTTAAGGACCATGGGGGCGTTTGGCCTGGGTAGCGTTTAGCCTTGGTGGCATTTTGGCCTGGTGGCGTTTCGCCTGGGTAGCGTTTGTGCCCGATGCATGCTGGCCTGGGTAGCGTTTGGCCTCTGGGTAAGCGTTGGCCTCTGGGTAGCGTTTGACCTGGTGGCGTTGTACAAATGCGTTGACCTCTGGTGCGTTTGGCCTCTCGGTGGTTGCTTCGGTCTGGGGTTGAATCAGTGGTCAAGTTGTCGTATTGTGGGGCTTCTTATGGAAATAGCGGGGTACCAGGTAGGTGAGGATTAGGCAGGGTGTCTCTCAGGTCAGCTCTACTGTTCAGCCATAGAACCACTGCTGTAGGCTGAGGGAGGCTGCAGGGCAGTCGTTCCAGGCTGAAGTAGGAGACAATTTGGTGATGATGTGACAGTGTTTGTTAAAGAGAACGGAGTCTTAGAAAGGAGTGAGCAGAGGGTTTACTGTTGTTTGAGGGCGGCATCAGCTAAGGTGACCTGGGGAGAAGATTGAGGGTCTGATTGGGGAGATGGGCCAGAGCAGGATATCCTAGTCTTCCTGGGGGCTACAGTGGGGGTAGTAGGGATGAAGTTCTGGGGTGTTGTTGGGGGCATCAGAGTTTCAGGAGAAGAAACCGGGAGGGGTTGTTGGACAGGTGGTGGCTAAGTTGTCTGGTTGTTGCCCACTGGCGTCTTTCAGGAAGAGGTCCTGGTAGGCTTGCTGCTTTCAGGCACTTCAATTCTCTGGGAACAGGCTGAGTAATTAGATCTGCCACAGAGTCCGTCAGCAACTGGAGGTTACTGGTGGATTTCATTTGGTCTTGCCAACACTGGACCCTGCGCAGCAGTCCCCACCTCCCATGTGTGAGAGAGCTGTGCTTAATTTGAGCCGGATCAGGATTTGGGCCAGGCACCTCTCACTTTGGACTGTTTCGCACGACATATTTGGCCTGATAAATTTATATCTACAAGAAAAAGGATCACTGTTTGCAATGTAAAAAATTATAATAAAAGCAATCAGGTTCATTGAATTTTTATCCTCAACTAATTCACCTGCCCTCTAGATGTGCCCCAATGCTGGGCGGACAGAGTGGCGTTTGGCAACCCCTACTCTATGCCACTACGCAAATACGATGATATCCATGCACTGCCTTTATTCTATATACCCAGGTCACCTGTCACACTCACCTCCCACGATTCATTGAAGCACTTTGATGAGAGGCTGCAAGGGCTAGTTGAATGTGTGTCCAGAGTGACCCAGCTTGCAGTTACAAACTGCTGGACTGTATTAGCAGAGGCATGTGGAGAGGGATTTACTTGGGCTGTTCTGAGAGAGCAGAGTTGAGTCAAGCAGGCCTTGTTCCTGTTGGATCTGGAGCAGTCCATATATCAGCCATTGCTCTGTTCCTGTTGGATCTGGAGCACGTCATATGTCAGCGTTCACTCTGTTCCTGGTCTGGAAGCAGGTCCATATGTCGCTTGTTACTGAACCTGTTGGATCTGACCGGTCCATATGTCGGCGTTTGCTCTATTTCCTGCGGATCTGGAGCAGGGTCCATATCTTGGCGTTCTCTATTCCTGTTGGATCTCTGGAAGCAGGTCCATATGTCAGCATTCTCTCTGTTCCTGTTGGATCTGGGCCAGGTCCTGTCATCATGAATTTACTCTGTTCTGTTGGATCTGGAGCAGGTCCATATGTCAGCCCTTATTGTACCCGGACCGGTGTCGTCTTCAGCCAAGAAGACTCACCCGGAGGCTGTGTGGGAGGCGAAAAGCATTATCCCAGACATGGCTGCCAGGCGTGGGGACATTGCATCCTTGACTCAGGCTCATTGTCACCTCTGCTGGGAAGGACTGGAAGGGGTGGAGCCTAGCTGAGATTAGTGGCTTTGTCCCCCTTCACACACACACACACACACACACACACTTCACACACACTCCACACACACACACACACACAGACACCAACTGAACACTCACAAGCGCCTGATTGGTTGGCTCTTGTGGCGAACAATGTTTGTTGTGGCACATTTTTTTGTGTTTTCTTTCTTCTGTGTCTTGGAAAAGCTACCCAGAAGGAAAATAATATTATAATAATATATGTAGCCTTGGAAATAAGGTTAATGAAATCAATAACATGCTAAAAATCAGATAGCATTCATATATTGTACATCTCTGAGAATCTCTTTGAAAGTTCATTTGATGATACAGCAGTGTAATACATGTTTGCATCTACAGAAGTGACAGGTCTGCAATTGGGGAGGTGTTGCTGCTGCATATATTCAGATCCATATTCCTAGCAAAGCTTAGAGAGGATCTCATGTCTAATGCTGTTGAAGTGTTGTGGTTCACCTGCCTCATCTAAAAGCCTCTTCTTTTAGAATTCCTGCTTTGGGCCAAGGGCCTAGCATTAATTATCTGGATAATATGAGTGCAGTGTTTGATCGCGTGTGTGATGTTCTAGCAGAGACGTCTATTTTCTTTGTGACCTGAATATATTAATTAATCAACCTACCAGGTGTTTACAATGAATACAGGAACTATATCATCCATGTGTATTATTTTTACCAATGCAGAACTCTTCTCTAAAGCTGTATCCATACCATTGGATGTACTGACCATGGTCATATCTAGAAGAAGCCGAAGTTCCAAAGGCTGGGCCAAAATATTGTGTATAAGGTCGCCTACAAAACATTCTGTACTAAGTTCTATGTTGAAGATACAAAAAATATTTGTTGGTCTGATGTGTGTGTAATGAGGAGCATCCAGATGCTGCACTTGGTGCATTTATTAAATTGTTTCTTCCAGTTATTGATAAGCATATGAACCTATTAAGTAACTGACTGTTAAAACTATTAGGGCCGTGGATTATTGAGGAATTGAAAGTCTGTCTGGTTGAGAGGATACAGAGGCAAAGGAATGGTGAATAAGTCAGACTACACTGATTGGCAAACTTACCTTAAATTGAGAAATCATTGAGCTAAATTGAACGAAAAATGGAAGAATTGTGGAGACCAATGCAAGTATAAATGGAAAAAAGCTTTAAGAATCACTTTAACTGAAAGACTTAATTCAACCCCATCTTTCAATGAATCAGATGGCTCATTCATCCATAAAACCTTTTGATGTTGCCAATTACTTTTAATATTGGCTATTGGAAGTTAAAACTGTGAGCCATCACGTTTCATATAAAATACCTAATAATGAAGGAATGCTTTTGTCATTTTTGAATTTTGTGTGGGTAAAATTTAGGAAAATAATTTGTCCATCAATAATGAGAAAACACCTGTTATTGACAAGTTGGGTGAAAAGCACTGAGGATGGTAGCTGACTCTATAGGCCTCTATCTGTCATATCTGACCTAGAGGAAAGTCTTTGTCTCAGGCCTGGAGGAAGCTAAAGCGCCATTTACTGGTTCTAACAGCCGACCAAATCAGCTTACTGCTGACTCTTAGAAAACTTTTGGGAAAAATAGTTTTGACCAGATACAATGCTATTTCTCTGTAGAACAAATTAACAACAGACTTTCAACTTTGTGCTTATAGAAGGGCATTAAGCATATGCTGCACTGACACTGATATTATTTTTGATTGGTTAGAAGGAAATTGATGAAGAAGATTGTGGGGGCTGTACTGTTAGATTTCAGGGCAGCTGACATTATTGACCCTTGCTTGTTGTTGGCTAGTAACAGTCAAGGTTTGGACACACCTACTCATTTTCAGTTTTTTTCTTTTATTTTACTATTTTCTACATTGTAGAATAATGAGGAAGACATCAAAACTATGAAATAACACACATATGGAATCATGTAGTAAACAAAAAAGTGTTAAACAAATCAAAATATATTTTATATTTGAGTTTCTTCAAAGTAGCCACCCTTTTATGATGACAGCTTTGCACATCTTGCATTCTCTCAATTGACTTCATGAGGTAGTCACCTGAATGCATTTAAATTAACAAGTGTGCCTTAAGTTAATTTGTGGAATTTCTTTCCACTTCATGTGCGTTTCAGCCAATCAGTTGTGTTGTGACAAGGTAGGGGTGGTATACGAAGACAGCCCTATTTGGTAAAAGACCAAGTCCATATTATAGCGAACATCTCAAATAATAGAAAAATGACAGTCAATCATTACTTTAAGACATGAAGGTCAGTCAATACAAAACATTTCAAGAACTTAGGAAAGTTTCTTCAAGTGCGTGCAAAAACCATCAAGCGCTATATGATGAAACCCAAAAAAAACTCTCATGAGGACACGCCACTGTTACAGAGAGTCGCAGTTCGGACGGCCCACTAGGTGTCATCCTCCGACAACCTTAGGCCCCTCCTCACTCACAGTCTGGACCAATCATGACCCTGTGCTGGTGTCACCTGTGTATTTATTGCCTGACTTCCCTGTGTTCCTTGCTCTGTTTTTCCTGCTAGTTTCACTATGCCAAGCAGTACTAATCAGTGTATGATGTGGGACGTATGGACAGGTCGTGAGAAGTGTTCTCCCCTGTTTATTTATTATCTGAGTCATTGTTAGTATTTCATTTTTGGCTGTCTGCCTGTTTTTTAAGTCTTATTTGCTTCACCTTTCTTTTCCATGTAATGTCAGTCATTTTGTATCACCAAGCGGGATCATCAGTAAGCAGTTCATGTTTTTCGGCCTCTGACCTACTGTCTATCCTGCACTGCCTGGTCACACCTCACCAACTCTTACATGCCACAGGAAAGGAAGACCCAGGGTTACCTCTGCTGCAGAGGATCGTTTGTAGAGTTACCAGCCTCAGTGCAGACCAAATAGAGATAATACAGGTTCAAGTAACAGACACATCTCAGCATAAACTAATTTCGAGACTGTGTGAATCAGGCCTTCGTGGTCTAGTGCTGCCAAAAGAAACCACTACTAAGGACACCAATAAGAAGAAACTTGCTTGGGCCAGAAATACGAGCAATGGACATTAGAAAGCTGGTGCGTCTGAAACACATGAGCAGTACATAGAGACATGCAAGAGACTTGCAGCTGTAATTGCTTCAAAGGTGGATCTACACAAAGTATTGACTGGGGGGTGAATAGTTATGCACGCTCAAGTTCGGTTTTTGTCTTATTTCTTGTTTGTTTCACTATTAAAAATATGTTGTATCTTCAAAGTGGTAGGCATGTTGTGTAAATAAAATGATACAAACCCCCCAAAATCAATTTTAATTTCCAGGTTGTAAGGCAACAAAATAGGAAAAATGCCAAGGGGGTGAA
>NW_025539410.1:0-13104 GCF_020615455.1 Coregonus clupeaformis
TGACCCCAGCCCTGCACATCATACAGCACATGTGCATGGCAGTCGTCACATCTGGCGGTAACATGACACCATCCCTATGGTGAAGCATAGTGGTGGCAGCATCGTGCTGTGGGGATGTTTTTCAGCGGCAGGGACTGGGAGACTAGTCAGGATCGAGGGAAAGATGATCAGAGCAAGTACAGAAAGAGATCCTTGATGAAAACCTGCTCCAGAGCCCTCAGGACCTCAGACTGGGGTGAAGGTTCACCTTCCAACAGGACAACGAACCCTAAGCACAGCAGCCAAGACAACGCAGGAGTGGCTTCGAGACAAGTCTCTGAATGTCCTTGAGTGACCCAGCCAGAGCTCGGACTTGAAACCCAATTGAACATCTCTGGAGAGACCTGAAAAATAGCTGTGCAGCGATGCTCCCCATCCAACCTGACAGAGCTTGAGAGGGATCTGCAGAGAAGAATGGGAGAAACTCTACAAATACAGTGTGTGCCAAGCTTGTAAAGCGTCATACCCAAGAAGACTCGGCTGTAATCGCTGAATACTTATGTAAATGTGATTATGTTTTGTCATTATGGGGTATTATTGTGTGTAGATTGATGAGGGAAAAGAAACAATTTAATCAATTTTAGAATAAGCTGTAACGAAAAAATGTGGAAAAGTTAAGGGGTCCCTTGACTTTTTCCACATTTTGTTAGTGTTACAGCCTGAATTAAAATGATTAAATAGAGATTTTGTCACACAATACCCCATAATATTTTTTAGAAGTTTTTACTTAATTCATAAAAAATGAAAAAGCTGAAATGTCTTGAGTCAGTAAGTATTCAACCCCTTTGTTTATGGCCTAAATATGTTCAGTGGTAAAGATCTGCTTAACAAGTCACATAATAAGTTGCATGGACTCACTCTGTGTGCAATAGTGTTTAACATGATTTTTGAATGACTACTATCGCTGTACCCGACATACAATTATCTGTAAGGTCCCTCAGTTGAACAGTGAATTTCAAACACAGATTCAACCAAAAAGACCAGGGAGGTTTTCCATTGCCTTGCAAGGAAGGGGCACTTTTTGGTAGATGGGTAAAAAAAAAAGAGCAGACATTGAATATCCCTTTGAGCATGGTGAAGTTATTAATTACACTTCGGTTGGTGTAGTAATACACTCAAGTCACTACAGTGTACAGGGGTGCTTCCTAACTCAGTTGCCGGAGAGGAAGGAAACCGCCAGGATTTCACGATAATGCTAATGGTGACTTTAAAACAGTTACAGAGTTTAATGGCTGTGATAGGAGAAAACTGAGGATGGATCAACAACATTGTAATTACTACACAATACTAACCTAAATGACAGAGTGAAATGTCCTGAAAACAAAGCGTTATGTTTGGGGCAAATCCAACACAACACATCACTGAGTACTCACTCTTCATATTTTCAAGCATGGTGGTGGCTACATCATGTTATGGGTATGATTAAATGTTCCTGAGTTTGCAGTGGTGTAAAAGTACTTAAGTACAAATACTTTAAAGTACTACTTAAGTAGTTTTTTTGGGTATCTGTACTTTACTTTAGTATTTTTAGTTACTTTTACTTTTACTTCACTACATTCCTAAATAAATTTTTAAAAACAAGAAAATGGTGCCATCTGGTTTGATTAATATAAGGAATTTGAAATGATTATACTTTTACTTTTGATACTTAAGTATGTTTAAAACCAAATACTTTTAGACTTTTACTCAATAAGTATTTTACTGGGTGAACTTCTACATTTACTTGAGTCATTTTCGATTTAGGCATCTTTTACTTTGACTCAAGTATGGACATGGCCTAGTTACAGATTTGACTTCAATCAGCTTGAAAATCTCTGGCAAGACTTGAAAATGGCTGTCTATTAATGGTCAACTACCAACTTGACAGATCTTGAAGAATTTCTAAAAAAATAATAATGTATAAATATTGTACAATCCAGGTGTGCAAAGCTCTTAGGAGACTTACACAGAAACACTCACAGCTGTAATCACTTCCAAAGGTGATTCTAACATGTATTGACTCAGGGGTGTAAATACTCATGTAAATGAGCTATTTCTGTATTTCATTTTCAATAAAATGTGAACAAATTTAGAAAAACATGTTTCCAATTTGTCATTATTGTGTGTAGATGGGTGAGAAAAATATATATTTAATCAATTTTGAATTCAGGCTGTAACAACAAAATGTGGAATAAGTCAAGGGTTATGAATACTTTTTGAAGGCACTGTAGTTAGAATTTCACTCATATTGTAATTAATTATAGGTTAAATTTAATAGAAATCTGGAAACACTGGACAGTTGCTTTGAAGCTAATTTCCTGCAATTCTACACATTTTGCCATTGCTTATGACACGTTCATATGGTATCTGGGGAGTCCCTAACCCCTTAAAGATGCACTATGCAGAAATCGCGAAGGCATTTCCTGGTTGCAAAAATTCTAATAGTTTGCCTAATTTCAGTTTATGTGACAAAATAAGCAAGTACAGTGTAGAGAATCATTGTACCATCTAAACCGCTGTGAAATATATTTTCCATAACCAAATATATAGTATTTTCAGCTGTTCGAAGCTGGTGTACAAAACCGAAAGTAAAAGACACAAAAAAACTAAACTTGAGAATGGGAAGTATAGAAATAGCGCACATAGAACTGATCTACCACTTCATAGACTCGCTTTCAATGACACTGACAGATCTATTACGCGACAGATCTATTACTCATATTTCTATGTGAATTTGGTCAGGTGCCCAGAAAGTTACATATTGCAGATTTCATTTACAGCATTTCCCTCACTAAGACGAACAAAAACATTAGCAAAAGTTGTCCAATTAGCGGGACGGATGGGGGGCAACTTCTTGTAACGTGTGGTGCTCAAGTTCAGAACGGCTGTCAGTCAAAACCCACAGAGCTGTGAAGCTCAGAGCCTGAGCTCTGACGTCATTTATAGCATGTTACTGTACAGCCACTGCATTCCAATTTAGGCGCTTATCAATGCCCAAATCTGCCATTTTCAACCCATATATCTTTACACAGTTTACTGTAACCTACTGTAGTCCTAACTCTTTACTCAGCCTACTGTAGTCCTAACTCTTTACTCAGCCTACTGTAGTCCTAACTCTTTACTCAGCCTACTGTAGTCCTAACTCTTTACACAGGTTACTATAACCTACTGTAGTCCTAACTCTTTACTCAATCTACTATAACCTACTGTAGTCCTAACTCTTTACTCAATCTACTATAACCTACTGTAGTCCTAACTCTTTACACAGGTTACTATAACCTACTGTAGTCCTAACTCTTTACTCAATCTACTATAACCTACTGTAGTCCTAACTCTTTACACAGGTTACTGTAATCTACTGTAGTCCTAACTCTTTACACAGGTTACTGTAATCTACTGTAGTCCTAACTCTTTACACAGCCTACTGTAGTCCTAACTCTTTACACAGTTTACTGTAACCTACTGTAGTCCTAACTCTTTACACAGGTTACTGTAATCTACTGTAGTCCTAACTCTTTACACAGGTTACTGTAATCTACTGTAGTCCTAACTCTTTACACAGGTTACTGTAATCTACTGTAGTCCTAACTCTTTACACAGGTTACTGTAATCTACTGTAGTCCTAACTCTTTACACAGTTTACTGTAGTCCTAACTCTTTAACTCTCTTTATGCCAGGCACAATGGGACCCATCTAGTCCAAAAAGTTGACTCAAGTTTGCCAAAAAGCACCTGGATGATCATCAAGACTCTTGGAAGAACGTTCTATGAACAGATGATTCAAAAGTATAACTTTTTGGACGACATGGTTCCAGTAATGCCTGGCGAAAACCAAACTCTGCATTCGACAGTAAGAACATCATACCAAAGGTCAAGCATGGTGGTGGTGGTGTGATGGTTTGGGGATGCTTTGCTGCCTCAGGACCTGGACGACTTGCATTAATAGAAGGAACCATGAATTCTGCTCTGTATCAGAGAATTCTACAGGAGAATGTCAGACCATCCGTCTGTGAGCTGAAGCTGAAGCGCAGCTGGGTCATGCAGCAAGACAATGATCCAAAACACACAATCAAGTCTACATGAAAATTGCTAAAAAGGAAAACATTTGAAGTGTTGTTGTGGCAGGACTTGAAACGAGCAGTTCATGCTTAAAAACCCACACGTCACTGAGTTAAAGCAGTTCTGCATGGAAGAGTGGGCCAAAATTCCTCCACAGCGACGTGAGAGACTGATTAACAACTACAGGAAGCATGTGGTTGGAGTCATTGCAGCTAAAGGTGGCACAACCAGTTATTGAGTGTAAGGGGGCAATTACTTTTTCACACAGGGGAATTGAGTGTTGCATAACTTTGTTTATGAAATAAATGAAATAAATATGTAATTGTGTTATTTGTTCACTTACGTTCCCTTTATCTAATATTAGGTTTTGGTTGAAGATCTGATAACATTCAGTATCACAAATATGCAAAAGTAGAGAAAATTAGAAAGGGGGCAAATACTTTTTCATAGCACTGTATTTTACCTTTATTTCAACAGGGAGTCCCTTTTGAGACCAAGGTCTCTTTTACGAGGGAGCCCTGCATTTTACAATTTACACATTTTATAGAATACAAGCAACAGTTAAAATACACAAATCTAAAATACAATCATAGATAACATCTACATCGCTCAGCTACCAGGTATTCAATAAATACCCTTAACCGACTGAGCGGCAGCAGAAAATCACATGTCAACGAGATCTGCAGGTTGTTCCAGCAGTGGGGCGCATCGAAACTAAAAGCGGATCTACCCAATTCGGTGGAGACCCGAGGAACCTCGAGTTAACCAACCCTGCCAACGTGTTTTTTGTAACTCATGTCTTTATACTTCAACAATGAAGTGAGGTTATGTTGGAAGCTTGTGTAGTAGAGTTTTGTAAACATAAAGGGAGTAATGAAGTGACCTACGGGACTTTAATGAGGACCAGCCAACCTTTTTGATACAAGATGCAGTGATGCGTATTAAAACTGTCACCAGTTATAAAGCTAAGGGAACTATGGTAGACGGCATCCAAAGGGTTAGGAGTAGTGGCTGCTGCATTCCGATAAATGGTGTCACCATAGTCAAGAACCGGCAGGGAAGTTGACTGTACAATCTGCGATACCTGCTATTTAGGGTTGAGGCAAAGATCTGTTTCTAAAAAAATAAGCCCACATTAAATCTTAGCTTTTTAAGTAGCTCAGCCGTATGTTTTTTAAACATTATAAGTCTTTGACAATACAAATGCCCAAATATTTGTAGGCGGGAACCCGATCAATGGGAGAACCATCCAATTAATAAATATGTAGTCCATCTGAAACATTCTTGTGAGAACTAGAGAACAACATTTTATTCATATTTAGTGTTGCCCGCATTAAGTACAAGTTTTAAACCAACCAGGGCTTTCTGTAAGGTAACAAAGTCAGATTGCAGCTCTGACATAGCCTGGTCAACTGTTGGGGCAATGGCATACATAACAGTGTCATCTGCATACAGATGAATATTATACGTTTTAACAGATATACCAATATTATTCATATAAATAGTAAAGAGAACAGGTCCCAGTACCGATCCCTGCGGTACACCTTTTGTAATATCCAGGAAACTAGACTTAACACCATCAGAGATCACACATTGAGTCCTGTCTGACAGATACTTTTCAATCCACTTGCAAGAAGCCTGATCCAAGCCTATATGAGTCAATCTTTGAATGAGAATGTGATGGTCAACGGTATCGAAGGCCTTGGAAAGGTCTAGAAAGAAGGCAGCACAATGGTTTTTATGATCCAAGCAATTTAACACATCATCTAGAACAAGCGTAGCAGCTGAAACTGTGCTATGTCCAGGTCTTAAACCGATTGGTGACTAAGAATAGAGTGAGAAGTTAAAAAAGTTCTTAGCTGAAAGTTAGTCAGGGATTCTAAAACTTTGGAAACGTAAGATAATTTGGAAATTGGACGGTAGTTATCAAAGTCAGAAGGATGTCCTCTGACATGTGGACATGTGCCGCTTTCCAGGTCTTAGGGTTAACACCAGAAACAATTATCAAGTTAAAGATATAGGTCAGTGGTTCTGCAATAAGTGGGGCAGAGAGCTGAGATGACTAAAGGACTCCCTCTAGTGGGATGAGATGCATTTTCAGGATTATCCTTGCAAACAGGTCGCCAGCTGAAGCAAAATGGTTATTAAAAACATCAAACTTCAATTTTTTCTAGAATAGGACCAGAGGCTGTCAAAACCTGCTGGGGCAACGAGGGGGTGGAGGTTTGTTTCAAAGATTTGACCACTTTCCAGAAGTTGGCTAGATCACCACCACTCTCTGATACACAATTCAAGAAATATGTTGATTTTGCTTTTTTTAACCAGGGATAGACATCTATTTCTTAAACGTCTGCCAATCAGATGTATAATCAGTGCGTCTAGCCTTAACCCAAGCTACATGTATTTCCTGTAATTTCTCAGACAATGAATGTGTAAACCAAGGATTACGTCGGTCTTTTACAGTTAGTTTTTTGAAAGGCACATGTTTATCTGCAACAGTTAAACAGAGAAATAAAACAATTAAAGGGCCTGATCAGTGATGGTTGACACAACCCCCCCCCCAGTCACTCAACCCCCAGCTCAGACAAAAAATGTTGCTAATTAAAATCAAAAAATTTATCTTTGTAATAACGTGTGAGCAAGATTTAGGTTTAACATCTCTTATACAGGCAACGGGACAACGGTCACTGAACTCATTGGCTTAAATATCGCTTGACTATAAATTTATGGTGGTGGCATTTCTTAGAATAATACTGTATCTCATAGAGTAGATTTCTCAGGGTGTTTGGGGTTGGGGCAAGTTGGTTTATTATCAGCTGAGTTAAGATTTAGCTCCAGTACAAATATATTTCAGCCATCAGATACTGGCATCAACCAATCTAGATTAAGATGTATTATTATTAAGATACCCACTTCATGGGTAATTCAGATTGAGCATAGTTAGACAGCAGGTCAGATAATTTACTAAAAGCACATATGGAGGCCGAAGGTGGGGGAATAAATTCCCACTTGCATCAGATGGAAAAATTGTATATATACAGTGGGGGAAAAAAGTATTTAGTCAGCCACCAATTGTGCAAGTTCTCCCACTTAAAAAGATGAGAGAGGCCTGTAATTTTCATCATAGGTACACGTCAACTATGACAGACAAATTGAGAAAAAAAAATCCAGAAAATCACATTGTAGGATTTTTTAATGAATTTATTTGCAAATTATGGTGGAAAACTAAGTATTTGGTCACCTACAAACAAGCAAGATTTCTGGCTCTCACAGACCTGTAACTTCTTCTTTAAGAGAGGCTCCTCTGTCCTCCACTCGTTACCTGTGTTAACGGCACCTGTTTGAACTTGTTATCAGTATAAGAAGACACCTGTCCACAACCTCAAACAGTCACACTCCAAATCCACTATGGCCAAGACCAAAGAGCTGTCAAAGGACACCAGAAACAAAATTGTAGACCTGCACCAGGCTGGGGAAGACTGCATCTGCAATAGGTAAGCAGCTTGGTTTGAAGAAATCAACTGTGGGAGCAATTATTAGGAAATGGAAGACATACAAGACCACTGATAATCTCCCCTGATCTGGGGGCTCCACGCAAGATCTCACCCCGTGGGGTCAAAATGATCACAAGAACCGTGAGCAAAAATCCCAGAACCACACGGGGGGACCCTAGTGAATGACCTGCAGAGAGCTGGGACCAAAGTAACAAAGCCTACCATCAGTAAACACACTACGCCGCCAGGGACTCAAATCCTGCAGTGCCAGACGTGTCCCCCCTGCTTAAGCCAGTACATGTCCAGGCCCGTCTGAAGTTTGCTAGAGTGCATTTGGAGATCCAGAAGAGGATTGGGAGAATGTCATATGGTCAGATGAAACCAAAATAGAACTTTTTGGTAAAAACTCAACTCTCGTGTTTGGAGGACAAAAGAATGCTGAGTTGCATCCAAAAGAACACCATACACTGTAAAGCATGGGGCTGGAAACATCATGCTTTGGGGCTGTTTTTTCTGCAAAGGGATCCAGGACGCACTGATCCGTGTAAAGGAAAGAATGAATGGGGCCATGTATCGTGAGATTTTGAGTGAAAACCTACCTTCCATCAGCAAGGGCATTGAAGATGAAACGTGGCTGGGTCTTTCAGCATGAGCAATGATCCCAAAACACACCCCGGGCAGCAAGGAGTGGCTTCGTACAAGAAGCATTTCAAGGTCCTGGAGTGGCCTAGCCAGTCTCAGATCTCAACCCCATAGAAAATCTTTGGAGGGAGTTGAAAGTCCGGTTTGTAGCGACAGCCCCCAAAACATCACTTCTCTAGAGAGGAGATCTGCATGGAGGAATGGGCCAAAATACCAGCAATAGTGTGTGAAAACCTTGTGAAGACTTACAGAAAAACGTTTGACCTGTGTCATTGCCAACAAAGGGTATATAAGCAAAGTATTGAGAAACTTTTGTTATTGACCAAAATACTTATTTTCCTCCATAATTTGCAAATAAATTCATAAAAAAATCCTACAATGTGATTTCTCAGGATTTTTCTCATTTTGTCTGTCATAGTTGGGCGTGGTACCTATGATGAAAATTACAGGCCTCTCTCATCTTTTTTTAAGTGGGAGAACTTGCACAATTGGTGCTGACTAAATACTTTTTTCCCCCACTGTATATATATTATTCGCAAATGGAAGAAACACAAAATAACTGTCAATCTCCCTCGGTCAGGGGCTCCATGCAAGATCTCACCTCGTGGAGTTGTAATGATCATGAGAATGGTGAGGAATCAGCCCAGAACTACACGGGAGGATCTTGTCAATGATCTCAAGGCAGCTGGGACCATAGTCACAAGATAACGATTGGTAACACAGTACGCCGTGAAGGACTGAAATCCTGCAGCGCCCGCAAGGTCCCCCTGCTCAAGAAAGCATATACAGGTCCGTCTGAAGTTTGCCAATGAACATCTGAATGATTCAGAGGAGAACTGGGTGAGAAAGTGTTGTGGTCAGATGAGACCAAAATTGAGATCTTTGGCATCCACTCAACTCGACGTGTTTGGAGGAGGAGGAATGCTGCCTATGACCCCAAGAACACCATCCCCACCGTCAAACATGGAGGTGGAAACATTATGCTCTGGGGGTGTTTTTTCTGCTAAGGGGGACAGGACAACTTCACTGCCTCAAAGGGGACGATGGACGGGGCCATGTACCGTCAAATCTTGAGTGAGAACCTCCTTCCTCTCAGCCAGGGCATTGAAATTGGGTCATGGATGGGTATTCCAGCATGACAATGACCCAAAAACACGGCCAAGGTAACAAAGGAGTGGCTCAAGAAGAAGCACATTAAGTCCTGGAGTGGCCTAGCCAGTCTCCAGACCTTAATCCCAGTAGAAAATCAGGGAGTTGAAGGTTTGAGTTACCAAACGTCAGCCTCGAAACTTTAATGACTTGGAGAAGATCTGCAAAGAGGAGTGGGACAAAATCCCTCTTGAGAGTGTGTGCAAACCGTGGTGGCACAACTACAAGAAACGTCTGACCTCTGTGATTGCCAACAGAATTTTGCCACCAAGTACTAAGTTTATGTTTTGCAGAGGGGTCAAATACTTATTTCCCTCATTAAAATGCAAATCAATTTATAACATTTTTGACATTAGTTTTTCTGGATTTTTTTTGTTCTTCTGTCTCACTGTTCAAATTAACCTACCATTAAAATTATAGACTGATCATGTCTTTGTCAGTGGGCAAACGTGACAAAATCAGCAGGGGATCAAATACTTTTTTTCCTCACTGTATATACAGTGTGTGGGGAGGACAAGTATTTGATACACTGCCGATTTTGCAGGTTTTTCCTACTTACAAAGCATGTAGAGGTCTGTAATTTTTATCATAGGTACACTTCAACTGTGAGAGACGGAATCTAAAACAAAAATCCAGAAAATCACATTGTATGATTTTTAAGTAATTAATTTGCATTTTATTGCATGACATAAGTATTTGATCACCTACCAACCAGTAAGAATTCTGGCTCACAGACCTGTTAGTTTTCTTTAACAAGCCCTCCTGATCTCCACTCATTAACTGTATCAACTGCACCTGTTTGAACTGTTACCTGTATAAAAGACACCTGTCCACACACTCGAAACAAACAGACTCCAACCTCTCCACAATGGCCAAGACCAGAGCGCTGTGTAAGGACATCAGGGTTAAAATTGTAGACCTGCACAAGGCTGGGATGGGCTACAGGACAATAGGCAAGCAGCTTGGTGAGAAGGCAACAACTGTTGGGCGCAATTATTAGAAAATGGAAGAAGTTCAAGATGACGGTCAATCACCCTCGGTCTGGGGCTCCATGCAAGATCTCACCTCATGGGGCATCAATGATCATGTGGAAGGTGAGGATCAGCCCAGAACTACACGGCAGGACCTGGTCAATGACCTGAAGAGAGCTGGGACCACAGTCTCAATGAAAACCATTAGTAACACATTACGCCGTCATGGATTAAAATCCTGCAGCGCACGTAAGGTCCCCTGCTCAAGCCAGCGATGTCCAGGCCCGTCTGAAGTTTGCCAATGACCATCTGGACGATCCAGAGGAGAGAATGGGAGAAGGTCATGTGGTCTGATGAGACAAAAATAGAGCTTTTTTGGTCTAAACTCCACTCGTCGTGTTTGGAGGAAGAAGAAGGATGAGTACAACCCCAAGAACACCATCCCAACCGTGAAGCATGGAGGTGGAAACATTATTCTTTGGGGATGTTTTTCTGCAAAGGGGACAGGGACTCGACTGCACCGTATTGAGGGGAGGATGGTGGGCCATGTATCGCGAGATCTTGGCCAACAACCTACTTCCTCAGTAAGAGCATTGAAGATGGGTCGTGGCTGGGTCTTCCAGCATGACAACGACCCGAAACACACAGTCAGGGCAACTAAGGAGTGGCTCCGTAAGAAGCATCTCAAGGTCCTGGAGTAGCCTAGCCAGTCTCCCAGACCTGAACCCAATAGAAAATCTTTGGAAAGAGCTGAAAGTTCGTATTGCCCAGCAACAGCCCCGAAACCTGAAGGATCTGGAGAAGGTCTGTATGGAGGAGTGGGGCCAAAATCCCCTGCTGCAGTGTGTGCAAACCTGGTCAAGACATACAGGAAACGATGATCTCTGTAATTGCAAACAAAGGTTTCTGTACCAAATATTAAGTTCTGCTTTTCTGATGTATCAAATACTTATGTCATGCAATAAAATGCAAAATAAATTAAATCATACAATGTGATTTTCTGGATTTTTGTTTTAGTTTCCGTCTCGCACAGTTGAAGGTGTACCTATGATCAAAATTACAGACCTCTACATGCTTTGTAGTAGGAAAACCTGCAAAATTCAGCAGGTGTATCAAATACTTGTTCTCCCCACTGTATATATAATATATATACAGTGGGGAAAAAAAAGTATTTTAGTCAGCCACCAATTGTGCATGTTCTCCCACTTAAAAAGATGAGAGAGGCCTGTAATTTTTCATCATAGGTACACGTCAACTTCTTTGAAGACAAAATGAGAAATGTTTTTCCAGAAAAATCACATTGTAGAATTTTTAATGAATTTATTTGCAAATTATGGTGGAAAATAAGTATTTGGTCAATAATAAAAGTTTCTCAATACTTTGTTATATACCCTTTGTTGGCAATGACACAGGTCAAACGTTTTCTGTAAGTCTTACAAGGTTTTCACACACTGTTGCTGGTATTTTTGGCCCATTCCTCCATGCTGATCTCCTCTAGAGCAGTGATGTTTTTGGGGCTGTCACTGGGCAACACGGACTTTCAACTCCCTCCAAAGATTTTCTATGGGGGTTGGAGATCTGGACACTGGCTAGGGCCAACTCCAGGACCTTGAAATGCTTCTTACAAAGCCACTCCCTTCGTTGCCCGGGCAGTGTGTTTGGGATCATTGTCATGCTGAAAGACCCAGCCACGTTTCATCTTCAATGCCCCTTGCTGATGGAAGGAGGTTTTCACTCAAATCTCAACAATACATGGCCCCATTCATTCTTTCCTTTACACGGATCAGTCGTCCTGGTCCCTTTGCAGAAAAAAACAGCCCCAAAGCATGATGTTTCCACCCCCATGTTCACAGTAGGTATGGTGTTCTTTGGATGCAACTCAGCATTCTTTGTCCTCCAAACACGACGAGTTGAGTTTTTACCCAAAAAGTTCTATTTTGGTTTCATCTGACCATATGACATTCTCCCAATCCTATTCTGGATCATCCAAATGCACTCTAGCAAACTTCAGACGGGCCTGGACATGTACTGACCAAGCAGGGGGACACGTCCTGCACTGCAGGATTTGAGTCCCTCGCGTAGTGTGTTACTGATGGTAGGCTTTGTTACTTTGGTCCCAGCTCTCTGCAGGTCATTCACCAGGGTCTCCCCCGTGTCGGTTCTGGGGATTTTTGCTTACCGTTCTTGTGATCATTTTTGACCCCACGGGGGTGAGATCTTGCGTGGAGCCCCAGATCGAGGGAGATTATCAGTGGTCTTGTATGTCTTCCATTTCCTAATAATTGCTCCCACAGTTGATTTCTTCAAACCAAGCTGCTTACCTATTGCAGATTCAGTCTTCCCAGCCTGGTGCAGGTCTACAATTTTGTTTCTGGTGTCCTTTGACAGCTCTTTGGTCTTGTATAGTGGAGTTTTGGAGGTGACTTGTTTGAGGTTGTTGACAGGTGTCTTTTATACTGATAACAAGTTCAAACAGGTGCCATTGATACAGGTAACGAGTGGAGGACAGGGAGCCTCTTGAAGAAGAAGTTACAGGTCTGTGAGAGCCAGACATCTTGCTTGTTTGTAGGTGACCAAATACTTATTTTCCACCATATTTTGCAAATAGAATTCATAAAAAATCCTACAAGGATTTCTGGATTTTTTTCCCTCAATTTGTCTGTCATAGTTGACGTGTACCTATACTGAAAATGACAGGCCTCTCATCTTTTTTAAGTGGGAGAACTTGCCACAATTGGTGGCTGACTAAATACTTTGTTTCCCCACTGTATA
>NW_025539411.1:0-13097 GCF_020615455.1 Coregonus clupeaformis
TGTGACGATCCCGGCTGTCTGAGTCGGGTCCTGTCTGGTGACTAGTGTTCCTGCTCGTATTCTCCAGTTTCCCCGAGGGTTCGGGAACGCTCCGGGGAGCGCTCTGGTTTTCCGCACCTGCATCCCATCAGCAATCTGCACACCTGGTCCTGATCATCACCCTTCTTAGGCTCTGGCCCAACATCCAGTTCCTGCCGGATCGTTAGCCATGAACAGTATGTTGTCAGCGTATCAGTCTCTGAGCCAGTAGTGTTAGTTTTGTTGTTTTGCACCTTTTTGACTTGCTGTGTACTGACCTCCGTTTTGTTCTGTCTGCAGTCTCTCACCCGGAACCTTCACCCAACCTCTGCCTGATGGTCGGCGGCTGCCGAGCCAGTACCGGACCAACCACTGCACCCTCAACAACCCATCCACGCCACCCGCTCTGTTCCCTGGATTATTCAGCTGCACTCGGACTCTATTAATAAACACTCACCTTTGTCTCACGTACCGTGTCCTGGTCTGCTTCTGGGTTCTGGCTTGTAACTCGTGACAGAACGATCCGGCCAGTAATGAACCCAGCGGACCTGGACTCTGTTCGCCATGCTATTACCCAGCAGGAGAAGATGTTGGGCCATCATAGCACGGTACTACAGGAGATCGCGTTGTCAGTTCGGAACCTTTCTACCGGTCTGACGGAGGTCCAGAACCAACGCAAGTGTCCGGTGGAGGATCCACTACCGGTTTCACCCATCTCGCCTGCCGCTTCTGAAGCTGTGTCCATCCGTGAGCCCAAGGTTCCGACGCCGGATAAGTATGAGGGAGAGCTGGGAAGATGCCGTTCCTTCCTTATGCAGTGTGGACTAGTGTTCGATCTACAGCCCTACTCTTATGCCACAGACAAGGCTAGGATAGCCTTTGTGATTGAGTTGCTGCGTGGTCGAGCGCTGGAGTGGGCTTCAGCCGTTTGGGAACGACAGGATCCCTGCATGGCTTCATACCAGGGGTTCACGGCCGAGATGAGGAAGCTCTTCGACCATTCCGTCCGAGGGGGGGACGCAGCTAGGCGCCTGTTTTCGCTTCGCCAAGGAACTCGTAGCGTGGCCGACTTCGTGATCGAGTTCAAGACGTTGGCTGTGGAGAGTGGGTGGAACGAGGAGTCTCTGCAAGCGGCCTTTTACCAGGGTCTGTCGGAGCAGCTCAAGGATGAGTTGATCTCCTATCCGGAGCCTAGTGACCTGGACAGCTTGGTAGCTTTGTCTATTCGGGTGGATAATCGAGTCCGAGAGCGAAGGAGGGAGAAGCAATGGGTTCCGTCCAACCGATCAGCTTCTCAGGATCCAGTCGGGTCGTCAAACTCGCGCGGCTCGCTAAAGTTGGGAGGACTTTTAGCGAGCCAGTTTCGACCTCTCAATACCTCTGTCAGACCCCGTTTCCGGCTACCCTTATGAACAGGAATCAGAGCTTAGCGATTAACGCCTTTTCGATTCAGGTGCCGGTGGAAGCTTTCTAGATGCCGAGTTGGTGGAACAGCTGGGGCTTTCCAAGGAGCAATTGCCGGAAGCCATTGAAGCTACCACTCTGAACGGCGGTAGTCTGGCACGTATCACGATGAGGACTGAACCGGTTAAGATGCGGTTGTCGGGAATCATTCTGAAATGATTTCATTCTTCATTCTGCCGTCTTCCCATGTTCCTCTGGTCCTTGGATACCCCTGGCTGAAGGAACACAATCCCACGTTCGATTGGGTGACGGGCAAGGTAACGAGTTGGAGCCTTGATTGTCATGCTAACTGTCTCAAGACTGCCTGCCCCCATTCGGTTCCCAGTCAGGTGATTGAGGCTAAACCCCCAGATTTGTCCCTGGTTCCCGAGACATATCACGATTTGGGGGAAGTTTTCAGTAAGCAGAAGGCTCTGTCACTCCCTCCCCACCGACCATATGATTGTGCCATCAACCTGGTCCCTGGAGCTGTCTACCCCAAGGGGAAGGTTATACAGTATCTCCCGACCTGAACGTGAGGCGTTGGAGACCTACATCAAGGAGTCCCTAGCTGCTGGTCTCGTTCGTCCTCGTCATCACCCCTGGGGGCAGGATTCTTCTTTGTGGGTAAGAAGGATGGCTCTCTTCGACCGTGTATTGATTATCGGGGGTTGAATGACATCACGGTCAAGAACAAGTATCCCTGCCCTTGATGAGTTCTGCCTTCGACTCCTTACAGGGTGCTACGGTGTTCACTCAAGCTAGACCTACGCAATGCGTATCACCTGGTCCGGATCAGAGGGGGGACGAGTGGTTGACGGGTTTCAATACACCGATGGGTCACTTCGAGTATCAGGTGATGCCGTTTGGACTGACCAATGCTCCAGCGGTATTCCAGAGTATGGTGAACGACGTCCTGAGAGATATGATCGGTCTCTTTGTGTTTGTTTACCTGGATGACATTCTGATCTTCTCGAAGGAACCTTCCGACCACGTCCAGCATGTCCGGCAGGTTCTGCAGCGATTGTTGGAGAATCGCCTGTTTGTGAAGGCCGAGAAGTGCGAGTTTCACGCCCACACGACATCCTTTCGGGTACATCATCTCCAGGGGAGAGATTAGGATGGACCAGGAGAAGGTTAGAGCGGTTCTGGAATGGGCCCAGCCCGGTACGAGATTGCAGCTCCAGAGATTTTTGGGGTTTGCGAATTTCTACCGCCGATTCATCCGGGATTACAGCCGTGTGGCCGCTCCGTTAACTGCCTTGACTTCCAGCATCAGGACCTTCAAGTGGAATCCGGAGGCGGATCGAGCGTTTCTGGATTTGAAGAGGCGATTCACCAACGCTACCGATTCTCTCTCAACCGGACACGGCCCGTCAGTTCGTCGTTGAAGTGGACGCGTCTGATGTGGGAGTTGGCGCCATCCTGTCGCAGCGATGCTCCACGGACAGTAAACTCCATCCCTGCGCCTACTACTCTCGTCGCCTTTCGCCTGCGGAGAGGAATTACGATGTGGGTAACCGGGAGCTTCTCGCGGTGAAACTTGCCTTGGAGGAGTGGCGCCACTGGTTGGAGGGGGCGGAGCAACCGTTTATTGTCTGGACGGACCACAAGAATCTTGCTTACGTGCAATCGGCTAAACGTCTCAACTCCCGTCAGGCCAGGTGGGCGTTGTTTTTCGGACGATTCAAGTTTGCCCTGACGTTCCGACCTGGATCTAAGAACGGCAAGGCGGACGCCTTGTCCCGGATGTTCTCCAAGACGGAGGAGAGTGGGTCCAAGACCGAGACAATCCTCCCCCGGAACTGCGTCGTGGGAGCAGTTATGTGGAAGATTGAGGAGGAGGTGCTGGCGGCCCTTCGGACTCAGCCCGGTCCCGGTAACGGTCCACCCGGTCGGTTGTTTGTGCCTGAGTCGGTTCGTCCTGCTGTCCTCAAATGGTCCCCACGCCAGCAAGATGGCTTGTCACCCTGGCGTGGCTCGACTATGGCGTTTCTTCGCAGACGTTTTTGGTGGCCTGCCATGGCCGAGGATACTGGGGGTTTTGTTGCTGCCTGTCCAGTGTGTGCGCAGAATAAGAGTACCAATCGGCCCAGCTCTGGACTACTTCACCCCCTTCCTATTCCCCGGCGACCATGGTCGCATCTGGCCCTGGACTTCGTCACGGGGTTGCCCGCTTCTGAGGGGAACACGGTCGTTCTGACTATCGTGGACAGATTCAGCAAGTTCGCCCACTTTGTGCCAATTGCCAAGCTTCCCTCTGCCTCGGAGACGTCCGAGATCCTGGTTAGGGAGGTTTTCAGGGTCCACGGTTTGCCCAGTGATATCGTTTCCGACCGTGGCCCTCAGTTTACCTCTGCTGTCTGGAAGTCCTTCTGTTTGGCCATTGGAGCTACGGTCAGTCTCACATCTGGTTTTCACCCCCAATCCAATGGTCAGGCGGAGAGAGCCAACCAGAAGATGGAATCAACGCTACGCTGTCTGGTCTCTTCCAACCCCACCTCCTGGGTCTCTCAGTTGCCTTGGGTTGAGTATGCCCACAATACTCTTCCTACATCTGCCACTGGGATGTCTCCCTTCCAGTGCCTGTATGGCTACCAACCTCCCCTGTTTCCTTCTCAGGAGAAGGAGCTCTCAGTGCCTTCTGTTCAGGCCCATATTCGGCGTTGCCACCGGACCTGGCATCGGGCCAGAAAGGCACTCCTTAGAGTTTCGGACGGTATCAGCTCCAGGCGAATCGTCGCGGATTCCCGCTCCCACCTATACCATCGGAGATAGGGTTTGGTTGGCCACACGGGATCTTCCGTTACGGACTGAGTCTAGGAAGTTGTTACCGAAGTTCATTGGTCCGTTTGTGGTGGAGAAGGTGATCAATCCAGTGGCAGTTCGACTCAAACTACCGAGGACGCTCAGAGTCCATCCCACCTTTCATGTCTCCTGCCTCAAGCCTGTCTTCCTCAGTCCTCTGTTGCCTCCTCCGCCTCCTCCTCCTCCTCCTCGGATGATCGGAGGTGGTCCTGCCACACGGTGCGTCGCATCATGGATTCCAGACGGCGGGGCCGGGGTTTCCAGTATCTCGTGGACTGGGAGGGGTATGGCCCTGAAGAGAGGAGTTGGATTCGCGGCGACAGGTCCTAGACGCAGACCTCATCAGTGACTTCTACCGCCTCCATCCTGGCGCTCCGGGAAGTCCGCCCGGTGGCGTTCGTCGGAGGGGGGTACTGTGACGATCCCGGCTGTCTGAGTCGGGTCCTGTCTGGTGACTAGTGTTCCTGCTCGTATTCTCCAGTTTCCCGAGGGTTCGGGAACGCTCCGGGGAGCGCTCTGGTTTTCCGCACCTGCATCCCATCAGCAATCTGCACACCTGGTCCTGATCATCACCCTTCTTAGGCTCTGGCCCAACATCCAGTTCCTGCCGGATCGTTAGCCATGAACAGTATGTTGTCAGCGTATCAGTCTCTGAGCCAGTAGTGTTAGTTTTGTTGTTTTGCACCTTTTGACATGCTGTGTACTGACCTCCGTTTTGTTCTGTCTGCAGTCTCTCACCCGGAACCTTCACCCAACCTCTGCCTGATGGTCGGCGGCTGCCGAGCCAGTACCGGACCAACCACTGCACCCTCAACAACCCATCCACGCCACCCGCTCTGTTCCCTGGATTATTCAGCTGCACTCGGACTCTATTAATAAACACTCACCTTTGTCTCACGTACCGTGTCCTGGTCTGCTTCTGGGTTCTGGCTTGTAACTCGTGACAAGAAGACCAGTTCTTAAAGCCTTTAGCCGTATCCTTATTCTAGAGTTGCAATCTACTGTACAGATAGCCTGCAGAGCTCTATCATACTATCCAGGTCTGTGCCCAAACAATTTGAGCTTCTACTTCTAAAAATCCACCTCTCCAGAATTAAGTATATCACTGTTGCCGCTTGCTACAGACCCCCCTCAGCCCCCAGCTGTGCCCTGGACACAATATGTGAAATGATTGCCCCCCATCTATCCTCAGATTTTGTACTGCTTGGTGACCTAAACTTGGATATGCTTAACACCCGGCCGTCCTACAATCTAAACTAGATGCCCTCAATCTCACACAAATGATCAAGGAACCTACCAGGTACAACCCTAAATCCGTAAACATGGGCACCCTCATAGATATCATCCTCACTAATTTACCCTCTAAATACACCTCCGCTGTCTTCAACCAGGATCTCAGCAATCACTGCCTCATTGCCTGTGTTCTTAATGGGTCCGCGGTCAAACGACCACCCCTCATCACTATCAAACGCTCCCAAAAACACTTCAGCGAGCAGGCCTTTCTAATTAACATGGCCCAGGTATCCTGGATGGATATTGACCTCATTCCGTCCTAGAGGATGCCTGGTTGTTCTTTAAAAGTGCTTTCCTCTCCATCTTAAATAAGCATGCCCCATTCAAAAAATTCAGAACTAAGAACAGATATAGCCCCTGGTTCACTCCAGACTTGACTGCCCTTGACCAACACAAAAACATGTTGTGGCGTACTGCATTAGCATCAAACAGCCCCCGTGATATGCAACTTTTCAAGGAAGTCAGGAACCAAAATACACAATCAGTTAGGAAAGCAAAGGCTAGCTTTTTCAAACACTGTAACGTCCATGGAGAATAAGAGCACCTCCTCCTAGCTGCCCACTGCACTGAGGCTAGGAAACACTGTCACCACCGATAAATCTACGATAATAACCCCCCCCACCACCGCTGCAACTTGCCCATGCCCCCCGCCTCTTCTTCACCCAAATTCAGATAGCTGATGTTCTGAAAAGCTGCAAAATGTGGACCCCTACAAATCAGCTGGGCTAGACAATCTGGACCCTTTCTTTTCTAAAATTAGCAGCCGAAATTGTAGCAACCCCTATTACTAGCCTGTTCAATCTCTCTTTCGTATCATCTGAGATCCCCAGAGATTGGAAAGCTGCCGCGGTCATCCCCCTCTTCAAAGGGGGTGACACTCTAGATCCAAACTGTTACAGACATATATCCATCCTGCCCTGCCTTTCGAAAGTATTTGAAAGCCAATTTAACGAACAGATCACCGTCATTTCGAATCCCACCGTACCCTTCTCCGCTATGCAATCTGGTTTCCGAGCTGGTCATGGGTGCACCTCAGCCACGCTAAAGGTCCTAAACGATATTATAACCGCGATCGATAAAAGACAGTACTGTGCAGCCGTCTTCATCGACCTGGCCAAGGCTTTCGACTCTGTCAATCACCGCATTCTTATTGGCAGACTAAATAGCCTTGGTTTCTCAAATGACTGCTTCGCCTGGTTCACCAACTACTTCTCAGATAGAGTTCAATGTGTCAAATCGGAGGGCCTGCTGTCTGGACCTCTGGCAGTCTCTATGGTGGTGCCACAGGGTTCAATTCTCAGGGCGACTCTATTGTCTGTGTATATCAATGATGTCGCTCTTGCTGCTGGTGACTCTCAGATCCACCTCTACGCAGACGACACCATTTTGTATACATCTGGCCCTTCATTGGACACTGTGTTAACAAACCTCCAAACGAGCTTCAATGCCATATAACACTCCATCCATAGCCTCCAACTGCTCTTAAACGGTAGTAAAACTAAATGCATGCTCTTCAATCGAACGCCGCTTGCACCCATCTGCTTGACTAGAATCACTACTCTCGGCGTGTCTGACTTAGAATAAGTGGACAACTACAAATACCTAGGTGTCTGGTTAGACCGTAAACTCTCCTTCCAGACTCACATTAAGCATCTCCAATCCAAAGTTAAATCTAGAATCGGCTTCCCTATTCGCAACAAAGCCTCCTTCGCTCATGCTGCCAAACATGCCCTCGTAAAACTGACTATCCTACCGATCCTTGACTTTGGCGATGTAATTTACAAAATATCCTCCAACACTCTACTCAGCAAATTGGATGTAGTCTATCACAGTGCCATCCGTTTTGTCACCAAAGCCCCATATACTACCCACCATTGTGACCTGTACGCTCTCGTTGGCTGGCCCTCACTACATATTCGTCGCCCAACCCACTGGCTCCAGGTCATCTATAAATCTCTTCTAGGCAAATCCCTTATCTTAGCTCATTGGTCACCATAGCAACACCCAAACGTAGTATGCGCTCCAGCAGGTATATCTCACTGGTCATCCCCAAAGCCAACACCTCCTTTGGCCGCCATTCCTTCCAGTTCTCTGCTGCTAATGACTGGAACAAACTGCAAAAATCTCTGAAGCTGGAGACTCTTATCTCCCTCACTAACTTTAAGCATCAGTTGGCAAAGCAGCTTAACGATCACTGCACCTGTACACAGCCCATCTGTAATTAGCCCACCCAACCACCTCATCCCCATATTGTTATTTATTTTGCTCATTTGCACCCCAGTATCTCTATTTGCACATCTTCTTCTGCACATCTATCAATCCAGTGTTAATACTAAATTGTAATTATTTTGCACTATGGCCTATTTATTGCCTTACCTCCATAACTTACTACATTTGCACACACTGAATATAGATTTTCTATTGTGTTATTGACTGTATGTTTTGTTTTATCCCATGTGTAACTCTGTGTTGTTGTTGTTTTTATCGCACTGCTTTGCTTTATCTTGGCCAGGTCGCAGTTGTAAATGAGAACTTGTTCTCAACTGGCTTACCTGGTTGAATAAAGGTCAAATAAATAAATAAATAATAATGAGTGTGCAAAGCCGTCATCAAGGCAATGGTGGCTATTTGAAGAATCTCAAATATAAAATATATTTTGATTTGTTTAAAACTTTCTTGGTTACTACATGATTCCATATGTGTTATTTCATAGTTTTGATGTCTTCACTATTATTCTAGAATGTAGGTGTGTCCAATCTTTTGACTGGTACTCTACATACATAACACATGCAGTGATCAGTAACTTCCTTGCCATATAGCATAACACGAAACCTTTCAATTTACATTTTTATGTAACTTATAGTATCTGAGCCTGAGAGTAAATATCTCAGTGTGGTAACCCTGTTATTTTTGTGTTCTGTAATTAATTTAGGATAACCTCAAATTACTCAGTCAGCAGGCTATTAAAAGAGGAGGAAACACAACTCCCTTAAAAATAGCAATAACGAACAGATGTTTGTGCATTGTGTAATGTGCCGCAATACACAATAGCCCCTTTCAAATCACCCAGATCAACCCCCTCTTATTGCTAAGATAGCAGGGCTATGCAGGTCTATAATCATATCATTAACTTGTATGCTCTCTAGTGGATTTATTTGGTATGACATGTACTGACGTACATTTTTATAAATGACCCATGGCTACCAGCTACACTGAGCTACATAATAACAGAGGGGAATTACGAACGCAAACTAAACCAATGAAAGTAGAGATCCCACGATCTACAATGATAGCTTAGATGTATAACTCCAAACTATGGTGGAGAAAGATAACAACTGTGGCTGCGTTGCACTTGCACAATGGATTAATGACATGGGTTAGCTACAAGGTTAGCTAAAACAGAAGCAAAAAATCAAGCATTTAACCAAAACATGGAAACCATTTGCTGTAAATTATAAGTAAACTAATGGTTGCCTCAAAAAATGAGAGCTAAATGAAATAGTGAAATCCTTAGATCCTTAGCATAATGTGCAATACGCACTGTACTTGGTAGCCATCTAAGCAAAATAACAATATTACGAAAGTATTATTTCACTTTTGGACGAAGCATGAATAGTACAGATCCGCTCTAGTCAGAATTAGCTGACATTGCGAACAAGAGGTTCAACCTGTAACGTAAATGTTAGCTAACTAGCTAATCTGGCAATAACATGGGCCATTAAAAAAATGCTGATTACTGGACAATTTCACATAACGTTATAGCTAGTTACCCATCTTCTCCAGGTGGAGTTACAGTCCCTTGCAGCACAGGTAACCAGTCCGTTAACAAATCAACAAAAGTAACGTCCGCGCAGCTGGATGGCCCGGTTCAGTACTTAAACTGGCTAGCATAACTAGCATCCAGTAGCCAAATGGCCCGTTGCTTTCTAGCTTGGTTTGTTAGGCTAGTATTTCACCCAAAGTTGGAAAGAGAGAATGGAATTAGTGTTGTGTTCGATCTTCACTTGCATGTCAAATTCTTCAGAATGAAATCTTTAGCTAGCGCTGGTTCCGAGAAGCTTTTCCGAACGTCATCTTGGGTTGTTATCCTCAAATCCGAAGGGTATCACTGGCCATAACGGATTCCCTCACAGCCCATGAGCATGGCCCGCACCTCCCTGAAGGTTACCGCTTGGTAACCGCCTGAGTGTAGTCAGGGTAGATTCGGATCTGGTCTCCAAGTGTGGATATCACTTGTTTGGCCTCGGCTGCTTTGCAGAGGATTGCTTCTTTCTCTTGGTAGTAGTGGCATCTTATCACGAATGCTCGCGGTGGCTGGTCATCCCCCGGTCTCTCTCATAGAGTGCCATGTGCGCGGTCTAGCAGCGTTGTCCAGGCCAGGTGCCTGTTGTAGCATCTATGCGATGAACTCTGTAAGGCGCTTGCCATCCTTCTGTTTCTCTCTCACACCCGTCACGTGTAAATTCGAATGATGGGATCTAGTCTCCAAATGTTCATTTTTCTCTTTAAGTTCCTTGATTTCCTTTTTCATTTGGAGAACATTCCTTTCCAGTGTGGTGATCGAGTCGGAGTAGCCATTAGCCGACGTCTCCAGGCTGGTCATGCGGATGTCTAGTGCCTCGTAGTTGGATCTAACTTGTTCAGTGGCAGGTTTCGGCTCCTCTCTCAGCTGGCTAACCTGGTTTCGTAGCTCTGCCGACTGCATCTCTGCCTTTTCGTCCATTTTGTCAATTAATTCCTGCTCCATTTCAGTTAATGCCTGTAGAACAGCTTCTTGTCCAGTCGCCTCAGTTTTGCATTGTTCATCCGTTGGTGTAGCCTCATGGTCCTTGGCTAGGCTAGCTGGTCTGTTACCATTAGCCTTAGGCTGATTCTTGCGGTTGCTGCCTGACATCGTCAACAAAAATGACAGAAATGTGACAGTAAGCCTTAAAATTGAGGTTGTAGAGTGGTATTTTGATCAAAATTATAATCTGCCCATATGTTTTGGAACAAACTAATCAAATATTTAAACGTTCTGGCGAGTAGCTCAGAAAAGTATGTCCTCACTTGGCGCCGCTCCAAGCACTCTGCGAACTGTATATACAGTGGGGAGAACAAGTATTTCATACACTGCCGATTTTACAGGTTTTCCTACTTACAAAGCATGTAGAGGTCTGTAATTTTTATCATAGGTACACTTCAACTGTGAGAGACGGAATCTAAAACAAAAATCCAGAAAATCACATTGTATGATTTTAAAGTAATTAATTTGCATTTTATTGCATGACATAAGTATTTGATCACCTACCAACCAGTAAGAATTCCGGCTCTCACAGACCTGTTAGTTTTTCTTTAAGAAGCCCTCCTGTTCTCCACTCATTAACTGTATTAACTGCACCTGTTTGAACTCGTTACCTGTATAAAAGACACCTGTCCACACACTCAATCAAACAGACTCCAACCTCTCCACAATGGCCAAGACCAGAGAGCTGTGTAAGGACATCAGGGATAAAATTGTAGACCTGCACAAGGCTGGGATGGGCTACAGGACAATAGGCAGGCAGCTTGGTGAGAAGGCAACAACTGTTGGCGCAATTATTAGAAAATGGGAAGAAGTTCAAGATGACGGTCAATCTCCCTCGGTCTGGGGCTCCATGCAAGATCTCACCTCGTGGGGCATCAATGATCATGGAGGAAGGTGAAGGATCAGCCCAGAACTACACGGCAGGACCTGGTCAATGACCTGAAGAGAGCTGGGACCACAGTCTCAAAGAAAACCATTAGTAACACACTATGCCGTCATGGATTAAAAATCCTGCAGTGCACGCAAGGTCCCCCTGCTCAAGCCAGCGCATGTCCAGGCCCGTCTGAAGTTTGCCAATGACCATCTGGATGATCCAGAGGAGGAATGGGAGAAGGTCATGTGGTCTGATGAGACAAAAATAGAGCTTTTTGGTCTAAATTCCACTCGCCGTGTTTGGAGGAAGAAGAAGGATGAGTACAACCCCAAGAACAATATCCCAACCGTGAAGCATGGAGGTGGAAACAGTATTCTTTGGGGATGCTTTTCTGCAAAGGGGACAGGACGACTGCACCGTATTGAGGGGAGGATGGATGGGGCTATGTATCGCGAGATCTTGGCCAACAACCTCCTTCCCTCAGTAAGAGCATTGAAGATGGGTCATGGCTGGGTCTTCCAGTATGACAATGACCCGAAACACACAGCCAGGGCATCTAAGGAGTGGCTCCGTAAGAAGCATCTCAAGGTTCTGGAGTGGCCTAGCCAGTCTCCAGACCTGAACCCAATAGAAAATCTTTGGAGGGAGCTGAAAGTCCGTATTACCCAGCGACAGCCCTGAAACCTGAAGGATCTGGAGAAGGTCTGTATAGAGGAGTGGGCCAAAATCCCTGCTGCAGTGTGTGCAAACCTGGTCAAGACCTACAGGAAACGTATGATCTCTGTAATTGCAAACAAAGGTTTCTATCCCAAATATTAAGTTATGCTTTTCTGATGTATCATATACTTATGTCATGCAATAAAATGCAAATTAATTACTTAAAAATCATACAATGTGATTTTCTGGATTTTTGTTTTAGATTCTGTCTCTCACAGTTGAAGTGTACCATATATTTTGTACACCGCATGCAAAGTAGGATGAGGATCTGTGGTGGCTGCATTGAATAATGTGCTATATATTGTTGAAAGTATTATTATATTGTGCATTGTAATTTTCATGTATTCCTGTTGTAAACGTATTATTTTTGGTAACTATGGTTACCCCAGTCAACAAGCACCAAACCAGCGAGCATGCATAGTAGGATGAGGATCTGTGGTGGCTGCATTGAATAACGTGCTGTTTCCCATCAGATAATACATCCGTGACTGGTGCTACATGCTGGAGATTGTTCACAACACAACACAAGAAGAGTACTGTTACAGTGGTGCCGTGACCGTTCTTCTGGATCATCCTTCGCTGGATTTCCATTCCAGAAGTTTGCCGTGGTTTCCATTGGGGAATCAGATTTGCTAGTGCAGTCTGGCATGTACCACATTTCGCCAAAGGAGGGCACTAGTGCGTAATTTTTGAAATGACTGAAGTCTGATTATTTCGCCTATTGAGGCTATTTCTACATTTATTGGGACTTTATCTCCACAAATAAGTGATATCATCTTCATTTAATTTGTATATCTGATATAACTGTGGTGGGTTTTATCAGTGTATCTGGGATATTTTACATTTTCAAGTGATTTATTTTATTTTTATCTACATTTTTTGTGGTTGATTTTGGGAGAGGTAGGGGTTTTCTGACGTTCAACCTGTCACCATCTGTGTATGTGGTCCTCTGTAGCTCAGCTGGTAGAGCACGGCGCTTGTAACGCCAAGGTAGTGGGTTCGATCCCCGGGACCACCCATACACAAAAATGTATGCACGCATGACTGTAAGTCGCTTTGGATAAAAGCGTCTGCTAAATGGCATATTATTATTATAGGGGTTCAGCCAAAATCCCAGTTACTTCTACACTCATGCCTAAAACATGAGGGTTTTGGGGA
>NW_025539412.1:0-13093 GCF_020615455.1 Coregonus clupeaformis
TATCTTCTTGTAATGTAGGGTAGGCAATGTATGTTTTTTTATTTTATAAAAATGCAAATCCTGCACATGCCCTTTACATATTTTTTTATGTTCGTCTACAATTGCAGAATAATATAGCCTATATCCAAAGATACTGATAACTAACTCCCCTATTCATCTGCGCTATATACAGTGGGGAAAAAGTATTTAGTCAGCCACCAATTGTGCAAGTTCTCCCACTTAAAAAGATGAGAGAGGCCTGTAATTTTCATCATAGGTACATGTCAACTATGACAGACAAAATGAGAAAAAAAATCCAGAAAATCACATTGTAGGATTTTTAATGAATTTATTTGCAAATTATGGTAGAAAATAAGTATTTGGTCAATAACAAAAGTTTCTCAATACTTTGTTATATACCCTTTGTTGGCAATGACACAGGTCAAACATTTTCTGTAAGTCTTCACAAGGTTTTCACACACTGTTGCTGGTATTTTGGCCCATTCCTCCAAGCAGATCTCCTCTATAGCAGTGATGTTTTGGGGGCTGTCGCTGGGCAACACGGACTTTCAACTCCCCTCCAAAGATTTTCTATGGGGTTGAGATCTGGAGACTGGCTAGGCCACTCCAGGAACCGAAATGCTTCTTACGAAGCCACTCCTTCGATTGCCCGGGCGGTGTGTTTGGGATCATTGTCATGCTGAAAGACCCAGCCACGTTTCATCTTCAATGCCCTTGCTGATGGAAGGAGGTTTTCACTCAAAATCTCACGATACATGGCCCCATTCATTCTTTCCTTTACACGGATCAGTCGTCCTGGTCCCTTTGCAGAAAAACAGCCCCAAAGCATGATGTTTCCACCCCCATGCTTCACAGTAGGTATGGTGTTCTTTGGATGCAACTCAGCATTCTTTGTCCTCCAAACACGACGAGTTGAGTTTTTACCAAAAAAGTTATATTTTGGTTTCATCTGACCATATGACATTCTCCCAATCCTCTTCTTGGATCATCCAAATGCACTCTAGCAGACTTCAGACGGGCCTGGACATGTACTGGCTTAAGCAGGGGGGACACGTCTTGCACTGCAGGATGGAGTTCCTGGCGGCATAGTGTGTTACTGATGGTAGGCTTTGTTACTTTGGTCCCAGCTCTCTGCAGGTCATTCACTAGGTCCCCCCATGTGGTTCTGGGATTTTTGCTCACCGTTCTTGTGATCATTTTGACCCCACGAGGTGAGATCTTGCGTGAGCCCCAGATCGAGGGAGATTATCAGTGGTCTTGTATGTCTTCCATTTCTAATAATTGCTCCCACAGATGATTTCCTTCAAACCAAGCTGCTTACCTATTGCAGATTCAGTCTTCCCAGCCTGGTGCAGGTCTACAATTTTGTTTCTGGTGTCCTTTGACAGCTCTTTGGTCTTAGCCATAGTGGAGTTTGGAGTGTGACTGTTTGAGGTTGTGGACAGGTGTCTTTTATACTGATAACAAGTTCAAACAGGTGCCATTAATACAGGTAACGAGTGGAGGACAGAGGAGCCTCTTAAAGAAGAAGTTACAGGTCTGTGAGAGCCAGAAATCTTGCTTGTTTGTAGGTGACCAAATCCTTATTTTCCACCATAATTTGCAAATAAATTCATTAAAAATCCTACAATGTGATTTTCTGGATTTTTCCCCCTCATTTTGTTTGTCATAGTTGACGTGTACCTATGATGAAAATTACAGGCCTCTCTCATCTTTTTAAGTGGGAGAACTTGCACAATTGGTGGCTGACTAAATAATTTTTTTCCCCACTGTACCTCTCACTCACATGGCTGTCCATCACATGATCAGGTCTTTCTCACAGGCTACAAGTGATGACAGACATATCTGGGACGCAACGGCGCGCGTCCTTATCCAATTCTGAGGTGCATATTGAAGCTATTGGAAGAACTGTCCACATTTACTTTTCGGTCAGCCAACAAGATGAGTAGGCCTAACGAACAGCAAAAGCACTAGCCTATGTCATTGTACTATCCCCCATAGTACAAAGTCGACCTATTCTATTCTGTGCAATAAATAAATATTCCAAATATAGTCTGGGACAGTTGTGGGATCGATAGATCCTAAATTAATTACAACCACAAGCATCAAAAAACTTTTTTACCAATGTGGCTGACGCAACAGATCAGAACGTTTAGCTTAAAATGTTGATAAACTATTAGGCTATTTCTTCACATTATATGGTAGTAGGCTATAAGCGCGAATGTACCATTAGTGGAAAACACCATTATCAAAAGTGACCGCAAATGCAATTATGCATGTAATGCTTTTATTATAAAGGTGCATTTTTATGGTGAAAATTATCTTCCCCAAACTTGAAACTCACGCGCTGCTTATGTATGCCAGTTAGGCTCTACACCCCTTTAGTTTTGATACAAACCTTATCAAAACATATAGGCCTATAGGCTAGGCTACATGAGACGTGCGACTATGATTAGAAAAAGTAGCAAAACAAAGGCATTGTTTCTTATGCTTGGCATCATTCACAAGTGATAAGTATATAATTCACAAGTGATAGGCTAATATTGTCACCCAGCAGACTATTCTTGATTTAATCTTGTCTTTACATATACAGCGTGTAAATTAGCTAGGAAAGATATGTCGGCATCAAGTAATTGTCTTTGCCCCTCCCAGTTAGGGGCGAGTGATGAGCTCTAGAGCGGAGTCTCACAACTGAATCCGCTGGTTGAAAACGGTTTTCTGCCCCTCCCAAAATATAGAATTTGTAGATAATTCGCCCTCTTTCAGGGACTCACCCACAAACAGGACCAAGCCTGGCCTGCTGAGGAGTGACGGACTCCATCCTAGCTGGAGGGGGTGCTCTCATCTTATCTACAAACATAGACAGTGCCTCTAACTCCTCTAGCTCCACAATGAGATGCAGGCCAGGCAACAGGCTGTTAGCCAGCCTGCCAGCTTAGTGAATCTGCCACTAGCACAGTCAGTGTAGTCAGCTCAGCTATCCCCATTGAGATCGTGTCTGTGCCTCGATCTAGGTTGAGCAAAACTAAACATGGCGGTGTTCACCTTAGTAATCTCACTGGAATAAAGACCTCCTCCATTCCTGTCATTATTGAAAGAGATTGTGATATCTCACATCTCAAAATAGGGCTCCTCATTGTTAGATCCCTCACCTCCAAGGCAGTTATGGTCAATGAACTAATCACTGGTCATAATCTTGACGTGATTGGCCTGACTGAAACATGGCTTAAGCCTGACCAATTTACTGTGTTAAATGAGGCCTCTCCTCCTGGTTACACTAGTGACCATATCCCCGCCCAGATCCTGTAAAGGCGGAGGTGTTGCTAAAATTTACGATAGCAAATGTCAATTTACCCCCCAAAAAATGACTGCGTTTTCGTATTTTGAGCTTCTAGTCATGAAATCTATGCAGTTTACTCAATCACTTTTTATAGCTACTGTTTACAGGCCTCCTGGGCCGTATACAGAGTTCCTGAATTCCTATCGGACCTTGTAGTCATGGCAGAAATATTCAAATTTTTGGTGACTTTAATATTCATATGGGAAAGTCCACAGACCCACTCAAAAGGCTTTGAGCCATCATCGACTAAGTGGGTTTTTTCCAACATGTCTCCGGACATACTCATTGCCACAGTCATACCCTGGATCTAGTTTTGTCCCGTGGAATAAATATTGTGGATGTAAATGTTTTTCCCCCATAACCCTGGACAATCGGACCACCATCTTATTACGTTTGCAATTGCAACAAATAATCTGCTCAGATCCCAACCAAGGACCATCAAAAAGCCGTGCTATAAATTCTCAGACAACCCAAAGATTCCTAGAGGCCCTTCCAGACTCCCTCCACCTACTTAAGGGACGTCGGAGTAAAAAAAATCAGTTAACAACCTAACTGAGGATCTAAATTTAACCATGCGTAATACCCTAGATGCAGTCGCACCCTAGAAACAAAAACATTTGTCACAAGAAATTAGCTCCCTGGTATACAGAAAATACCGAGCCCTGAAGCAAGCCTCCAGAAAATTGGAACGGAAATGGCGCTCCACCAAACTGGAAGTCTTCCTACTAGCTTGGAAAGAAAGTACAGAGCAATATCGAAGAGCCCTCACTGCTGCTTCGATCATCCTACTTTTCCAACCTAATTGAGGAGAATAAGAACAATCCAACATTTCTATTTGATACTGTCGCAAAGCTAACTAAAAGCAGCATTCCTCAAGAGAGGATGCCTTTCACTTCAGCAGTGATGAATTCATGAACTTCTTCGACGAAAAGATCATGATCATTAGAAAGCAAATTACGGACTCCTCTTTGAATCTGTGTATTCCTTTTAATGGCGTCAGATCAAGGCTCTGCATCTGTCCTCGTGCTCCTAGACCTTAGTGCTGCTTTTGACACCATCGATCACCACCTTCTTTTTTAGAGATTGGAAACCTTAATTGGTCTACACGGACAAGTTCTTGCCTGGTTTAGATCTTATCTGTCGGAAAGATATCAGTTCGTCTCTGAGGATGGTTTGTCCTCTGACAAATCAATTGTATGTTTTGGTGTTCCTCAAAGTTCAGTTTTTGGACCACTGTTTTCACAATATATATTTTACCTCTTGGTGATGTCATTCTGAAACACAATGTTAACTTTCATTGCTATGCGGACGACATACAGCTCTACATTTCGATGAAACATGGTGAAGCCTCAAAATTGCCTACCCTGGAAGCATGTGTTTCAGACATAAGGAAATGGATGGCGGCAAATGTTTTACTTTTTTAAACTCGGACAAAACAGAGATGCTAGTCCTAGGTCCCAAGAAACAAAGAGATCTTCTGTTGGATCTGACAATTAATCTTGATGGTTGTACAGTCGTCAAAAAAAAAAACTGTGAAGGACCTCGGCGATTACTCTGGACCCTGATCTCTCTTTGACGAACATATCAAGAATATTTCAAGGACAGCTTTTTTCCATCTTCGTAACATTGCAAAAAATCAGAAACGTTTTGTCCAAAAATGATGCAGAAAAGCTAATCCATGCTTTTGTCACTTCTAGATTAGACTACTGCAATGCTCTACTCTCGGCTACCGGATAAAGCACTAAATAAACTTCAGTTCGTGCTCAAACACGGCTGCTAGAATCAGAATTTGATCATATTACTTGCTTCCTGTTAAGGCTAGGGCTGATTTCAAGGTTTTACTGCTAACCTACAAAGCATTACATGGGCTTGCTCCTACCTACAGTGGGGAGAACAAGTGATTTGATACACTGCCGATTTTGCAGGTTTTCCTACTTACAAAGCATGTAGAGGTCTGTAATTTTTATCATAGGAACACATCAACTGTGAGAGACAGAATCTAAAACAAAAATCCAGAAAATCACATTGTATGATTTTTAAGTAATTAATTTGCATTTTATTGCATGACATAAGTATTTGATACATCAGAAAAGCAGAACTTAATATTTGGTACAGAAACCTTTGTTTGCAATTACAGAGATCATACATTTCCTGTAGGTCTTGACCAGGTTTGCACACACTGCAGCAGGGATTTTGGCCTACTCCTCCATACAGACCTTCTCCAGATCCTTCAGGGTTTCGGGGCTGTCGCTAGGCAATACGGACTTTCAGCTCCCTCCAAAGATTCTTTATTGGGTTCAGGTCTGGAGACTGGCTAGGCCACTCAGGACCTTGAGATGCTTCTTACGGAGCCACTCCTTAGTTGCCCTGGCTGTGTGTTTTCGGTCGTTGTCATGCTGGAAGACCCAGCCACGACCCATCTTCAATGCTCTTACTGAGGGAAGGAGGTTTTGGCCAAGATCTCGCGATACATGGCCCCATCCATCCTCCCCTCAATACGGTGCAGTCGTCCTGTCCCCTTTGCAGAAAAGCATCCCCAAAGAATGATGTTTCCACCTCCATGCTTCACGGTTGGGATGGTGTTCTTGGGGTTGTACTCATCCTTCTTCTTCCTCCAAACACGGGCGAGTGGAGTTTAGACCAAAAAGCTCTATTTTTGTCTTATCAGACCACATGACCTTCTCCCATTCCTCCTCTGGATCATCCAGATGGTCATTGGCAAACTTCAGACGGGCCTGGACATGCGCTGGCTTGAGCAGGGGGACCTCTGCGTGTGCTGCAGGATTTTAATCCATGACGGCATAGTGTGTTACTAATGGTTTTCTTTGAGACTGTGGTCCCAGCCTCTTCAGGTCATTGACCAGGTCCTGCCATGTAGTTCTGGGCTGATCCTCACCTTCCTCATGATCATTGATGCCCCACGAGGTGAGGTCTTGCATGGAGCCCCAGACCGAGGGTGATTGACCGTCATCTTGAACTTCTTCCATTTTCTAATAATTGCGCCAACAGTTGTTGCCTTCTCACCAAGCTGCTTGCCTATTGTCCTGTAGCCCATCCCAGCCTTGTGCAGGTCTACAATTTTATCCCTGATGTCCTTACACAGCTCTCTGGTCTTGGCCATTGTGGAGAGGTTGGAGTCTGTTTGATTGAGTGTGTGGACAGGTGTCCTTTTATACAGGTAACGAGTTCAAACAGGTGCAGTTAATACAGGTAATGAGTGGAGAAACAGGAGGGCTTCTTAAAGAAAAACTAACAGGTCTGTGAGAGCCGGAATTCTCAGTGGTTGGTAGGTGATCAAATACTTATGTCATGCAATAAAATGCAAATTAATTACTTAAAAATCATACAATGTGATTTTCTAAGATTTTGTTTTAGATTCCGTCTCTCACAGTTGAAGTGTACATATGATAAAAATTACAGACCTCTACATGCTTTGTAAGTAGGAAAAACCTGCAAAAAAATCGGCAGTGTATCAGATACTTGTTCTCCCCACTGTATCTCTCCGGTTTGGTCCTGCCGTACATACCTACACGTACGCTACGGTCACAAGACGCAGAGCCTCCTTATTGTCCCTAGCATTTCTAAGCAAACAGCTGGAGGCAGGCTTTCTCTATAGAGCTCCATTTGTATGGAATTGTCTGCCTATCCATGTGAGAGACGGAGACTGGTCTCGACCTTTAAGTCTTTACTGAAGACTCATCTCTTCAGTAGGTCCTATGATTTAGTGTAGTCTGGCCCAGGGGTGCAAGGTGAACGGAAAGGCACTGGAGCGACAAACCGCGCTTGCTGTCTCTGCCTGGCCGGTTCCGGGCTCTCCATTGGGATTCTCTGCCTCTGACCCTATTACGGGCTGAGTCACATGCTTACTGGTGCTTTCCATGCCATCCCTAGGAGGGTGCATCACTTGAGTGGGTTGAGTCACTGACGTGATCTTCCTGTCTGGTTTGTCGCCCCTCGGGCTTGTGCAGTGGAGGAGATCTTCGTGGGCTATACTCAGCCTTGTCTCAGGGTAGTACGTTGGTGGTCTGTTGATATCCCTCTGGTGGTGTTGGGGCTGTGCGTTGGCAAAGTGGGTGGGGTTATATCCTGCCTGGTTGGCCCTTTCCAGGGTATCGTCGGATGGGGCCACAGTGTCTCCACCCTCGTCTCAGCCTCCAGTATCTATGCTGCAATAGTCGATGTGCCCGGGGGCTAGGGTCAGTCTGTTATATCTGGTGTTATTCTACTGTCTTATCCGGTGTGAATTTAAGTATGCTCCCTCTAATTCTCTCTCTCTCCCTCCCATCCCGGAGGACCCAGCCCTAAGACCATGCCTCATGACTACCTGGCCTGATGACTTCTTGCCGTCCCCAGTCCACCTGGTCATGCTGCTGCTCCAGTTTCCACTCTTATGCCTGTGGCTATGGAACCCCTGACCTGTTCACCGGACATGCTACCTTGTCCCAGACCTGCTGTTTTCAACTCTCTCTCTCTACCGCACATGCTATTTCAATCTCTAAATGCCTGGCTATGAAAGCCAAGTGACATTTACTCCTGATGTACTGACCTGTTGCAACCTCTACAACCACTGTGATTATTATTTGACCCTGCTGGTCATCTATGAACATTTTTACATCTTGGAGAAAAATCTAGCCTTAATGGCCATGTATTGTTATAATCTCCACCCGGCACAGCCAGAAGGGGACTGGCCACCCCTCAGAGTCTGGTTCCTCTATAGGTTTCGGCCGTTCTAGGGAATTTTTTCTTAGCCACCGTGGGGGTTTTAGGCTGGGTTTCTGTATAGAACTTTGTGACATCTGCTGATGTAAAAAGGGCTTTATAAATAAAATGTGATTGATTGATTGATACAAAATAATATATGTGTGAAATTTGTTTTGATTTAGAATGGACCATTATCATGCACCGGTCTCGAAACAGGGGCAGCGGGAGAAAAATACATACCATCTATGCACTTAAATAGCGAATGGAGGACGCTTTTCCCTTGGTTCATTTTCATGCCAGCCAGGTAGGCTATACTCCCGTTGTAAAGATAAGCAATGTGCCCAATATTAGGAAAGTTGAGAAATAAATATAGTAGGTCTAGCTATAGAAAGCTGATGGGATCCTCCTCTTTTTAATAGAGGCCATCACTCTGTTTTCTCGCGCAATTGCGTAGCCTATATAAATGTTGCACAACATGTTTGATTAGATTTGTGATTACATTTGTATTGATGTCAGTGATTAGAGGGACAATAGAGTGCTGAGTACCAGGCAGTTAGCAAGTTTGGTAGGCTACCAATGACCATCAGCAGCATCAGAGCTTGGAGAAGCCTAGCTAGCATGACTAAACAGTCATGTGGAATTTAACTGCCTTCATGACTCGTGACCGCCGGTGTGGAGGTAATGCGATCGCCGCAACAGCCCTACATCCAACCGGCCTCACAACTGCAGACCACGTGTAACCAGGACCTCCATATCCGGCTTCTTCACCTGTGGGACCGTCTGATACCAGCCACCAGGACAGCTGATAAAACTGTGGGTTTGCACAACCGAATAATTTCTGCACAAAGCTGTGGAAACCGTCTCAGGGAAGCTCAACTGCGTGATCGTCGTCCTCATCAGAGTCGTGACCTGACTTACTTTAATGTACAGTGCCTTGCAAAAGTATTCATCCCCCCTTGGTGTTTTTCCTATTTTATTGCATTACAACCTGTAATTTAAAATGATTTTTATTTGGATTTCATGTAATGGACATACACAAAATGGTCCAAATTGATGAAGTGAACTGAAAAAAAATAACTTGTTTCAAAGAATTCTAAAAAATAAATAGCGGAAAACTGGTTTGTTTATATGTATTCACCCCCCTTTGCAATGAAGCCTGGTGCAACCAATTACCTTCGGAAGTCACATAATTAGTTAAATAAAGTCCACTTGTGTGCAATCTAAGTGTCACATGATCTGTCACATGATCTCAGTATATATACACACCTGTTCTGAAAGGCCCCAGAGTCTGCAACACCACTAAGCAAGGGGCACCACCAAGCAAAAGCGGCACCATGAAGACCAAGGAGCTCTCCAAACAGGTCAGGGACAAAGTTGTGGGAGAGAGTACAGATCAGGGTTGGGTTATAAAAAAATATCAGAAACTTTGGAGCATCCCACGGAGCACCATTAAATCCACTATTAAAAAATAGAAAGAATATGCACCACAACAAACCTGCCAAGAGAGGGCCGCCCACCAAAACTCATGGACCAGGCAAGGAGGGCATTAATCAGAGAGGGAACAAAGAGACCAAAGATAACCCTGAAGGAGCTGCAAAGCTCCATAGCGGAGATTGAAGTATCTGTCCATAGGACCACTTTAAGCCGTACACTCCACAGAGCTGGGTTTTATGGAAGAGTGGCCAGAAAAGTGGCCAGAAAAAGACATTGCTTAAAGAAAAAAAAATCCTGAAGAATGCATGTCAAAAATGTTATAAATTGATTTGCATTTTAATGAGGAAATAAGTATTTGACCCCTCTGCAAACATGACCGTACTTGGTGGTAAAACCCTTGTTGGCAATCAGAGGTCAGACGTTTTCTTGTAGTTGGCCACCAGGTTTGCACACATCTCAGGAGAGATTTTGTCCCACTCCTCTTTGCAGATCTTCTCCAAGTCATTAAGGTTTCGAGGCTGACGTTGGGCAACTCAAACCTTCAGCTCCCCTTCAAAGATTTTCTATAGGATTAAGGTCTGAAGACTGGCTAGGCCACTCCAGGACCTTAATGTGCTTCTTCTTGAGCCACTCCTTTGTTGCCTTGGCCATGTGTTTTGGGTCATTGTCATGCTGGAATACCCATCCACGACCCATTTTCAATGCCCTGGCTGAGGAAGGAGGTTCTCACTCAAGATTTGACGGTACATGGCCCCGTCCATCGTTCCTTTGATGCGGTGAAGTTGTCCTGTCCCCTTAGCAGAAAAACACCCCCAAAAGCAAAATGTTTCACCTCCATGTTTGACGGTGGGGATGGTGTTCTTGGGGTCTAGGCAGCATTCCTCCTCCTCCAAACACGACAGAGTTGAGTTGATGGCAAAAAGCTCAATTTTGGTCTCATCTGACCACAACACTTTCACCCAGTTCTCCTCTGAATCATTCAGATGTTCATTGGCAAACTTCAGACGGGCCTGTATATGTGCTTTCTTGAGCAGGGGGACCTTGCGGGCGCGGCAGGATTTCAGTCCTTCACGGCGTAGTGTGTTACCAATTGTTTTCTTGGTGACTATGGTCCCAGCTGCCTTGAGATCATTGACAAGATCCTCCCGTGTAGTTCTGGGCTTATTCCTCACCGTTCTCATGATCATTGCAACTCCACGAGGTGAGATCTTGCATGGAGCCCCAGGCTGAGGGAGATTGACAGTTATTTTGTGTTTCTTCCATTTGCGAATAATCACACCAACTGTTGTCGCCTTCTCATCAAGCTGCTTGGCGATGGTCTTGTAGCCCATTCCAGCCTTGTGTAGGTCTCCAATCTTGTCCCCTGACATCCTTGGTGAGCTCTTTGGTCTTGGCCACAGTGGAGAGTTTGGAATCTGATTGATTGCTTCTGTGGACAGGTATCTTTTATACAGGTAACAAGCTGAAATTAGGAGCACTCCCTTTAAGAGTGTGCTCCTAATCTCAGCTCGTTACCTGTATAAAAGACACGTGGGAGCCAGAAATCTTTCTGATTGAGAGAGGGGGTCAAATACTTATTCCCTCATTAAAATGCAAATCAATTTATAACATTTTTGACGTGCATTTTTCTGGATTTTTTGTTTGTTATTCTGTCTCTCACTGTTCAAATAAACCTACCATTAAAATTATAGACTGATCATGTCTTTGTCAGTGGGCAAACTTAAACTCAGCAGGGGATCAAATACTTTTTTTCCTCACTGTATGTTATATATTGACAAGTCACTTATCAAATAATTACCTCTTATCAGTCTCATTCTGAACGTTGCATAATCCTTGAACCTGCAAGATCCGTAACCTTATTGATCAATCAGCATACACAAATTGGCTTAAGTATTTATTTACTAACTAAATAATAACACAATACAAACACACACACAGGTTATTGATTACTAACGTAATACAATGAAAATAGGTCCCTCGTGGACTGGACTAACAATAGCATGAATTATTGGGTAGAAGGAGGGTTGGCTGATTCAGAGAAGGGGAGGGGAAAGGAGGAGACAAAGGAATTCACCTATTGGACATTTCTTAACTACACTGACGGAAATACAAATGCTTAGCACCTGCTCATTGGATTAGAAATGCAACATGTGTTTACGTATAGCTGTCTCGATAGTTGAGTTGATGATGTAGGACTGTGGTTTGCCCACCAGAGATCCCAATGTCCTTGGTAGAGTTTCTGGTCGTAGTCGTGGTTAGAATGGTTACTTCAGCGTACCCTGTAGTTCGTACAGTTGATCTGTTAGAATAGATACTTCAGATGTACCAGCCGTTGTCGGAGAGGGATTGTCCTTCCCAACTCGTGTCTTTAGTGAAAGTTCATGCCAGCTGCAGACTGAGATGATAAGGTGTAGTGCATTGTCTTCTTCTTTACCTCATGTAGAGGTTGAGAGTTTCAGAGTTTCTCCATTTCAAATGTGTGGACTAACGTCTCACGTTTTCTGGTCTTTCTGGTCTAACCATTTTGTAACGTGTAGCTTCAGCTTCACGGTTCTTGGTCTTGTAGAAATTAAACCATTTGCAACATACGGCTTATGCTGTAGTATGCTTGGTCTTCCTTTGGTAATAGAGTCGTAGTTTTAAACCATTTTGTTACGTTTAGCTCACGCTTCACGTCTGCTGGTCTGGTGTTAATTTGTTTCAAAGCTTTTTATGCACTTGGGGTAAAGGGGCATTTGTGCTCATCTGGGCGTGGCCACTGACTGAGAACAAATCAATATGGAAAACAATCATCTCATCTAGAATGCTAAAATCACATTGTTATCTTCACAAAAGTATTATATTTAATCATTCGTTTTATACAACAATTAGATGCAAACCTCATAACTGGGAAGTGTACACCCCCAGAGATAGTTACAGTTGAAGTCGGAAGTTTACATACACTTTAGGTTGGAGTCATTAAAACTCGTTTTTCAACAACTCCACAAATTTCTTGTTAACAAACTATAGTTTTGGCAAGTCGGTTAGGACATCTACATTGTGCATGACACAAGTAATTTTTCCAACAATTGTTAACGGACAGATTATTTCGACTTATAATTCACTGTATCCCAATTCCAGTGGGTCAGAAGTTTAATACACTAAATTGACTGTGCCTTTAAACAGCTTGGAAAATTCCAGAAAATGATGTCATGGCTTTAGAAGCTTGTGATAGGCTAATTGACATCATTTGAGTCAATTGGATGTGTACCTGTGGATGTATTTCAAGGCCTACCTTCAAATGCAGTGCCTCTTTGCTTGACATCATGGGAAAATCTAAAGAAATCAGCCAAGACCTCAGGAAAAAATTGTAGACCTCCACAAGTCTGGTTCATCTGCAATTTCCAAACGTCTGAAGGTACCACGTTCATCTGTACAAACAATAGTACGCAAGTATAAACACCATGGGACCACGCAGCCGTCATACCGCTCAGGAAGGAGACGCGTTCTGTCTCCTAGAGATGAACGACTTTGATGCGAGAAAGTGCAAATCAATCCAGAACAACAGCAAAGGACCTTGTGAAGATGCTGGAGGAAACAGGTACAAAAGTATCTATATCCACAGTAAAACGAGTCCTA